>NW_025537327.1:0-36908 GCF_020615455.1 Coregonus clupeaformis
GGGATTTTTTTGCCCATTCTTCAAGGCAAAACTGCTCCAGCTCCTTCAAGTTGGATGGGTTCTGCTGGTGTACAGCAATCTTTAAGTCATACCACAGATTCTCAATTGGATTGAGGTCTGGGCTTTGACTAGGCCATTCCAAGACATTTAAATGTTTCCCCTTAAACCACTCGAGTGTTGCTTTAGCAGTATGCTTAGGGTCATTGTCCTGCTGGAAGGTAAACCTCCGTCCCAGTCTCAAATCTCTGGAAGACTGAAACAGCTTTCCCTCAAGAATTTCCCTGTATTTAACACCATCCATCATTCCTTCAATTCTGACCTGTTTCCCAGTCCCTGCCGATGAAATACATCCCCACAGCATGATGCTGCCACCACCATGCTTCACTGTGGGGATGGTGTTCTCGGGATGATGAGAGGTGTTGGGTTTGCGCCAGACATAGCGTTTTCCTTGATGTCCAAAAAGCTCTATTTTAGTCTCATCTGACCAGAGTACATTCTTCCATATGTTCGGGGAGTGTCCCACATGGCTTTTGGTGAACACCAAACGTGTTTGCTTATTTTTTTCTTTAAGCAATGGACTTTTTCTGGCCACTCTTCCGTAAAGCCCAGCTCTGTGGAGTATACGGCTTACATTTACATTTACATTTTAGTCATTTAGCAGACGCTCTTATCCAGAGCGACTTACAGGAGCAATTAGGGTTAAGTGCCTTGCTCAAGGGCACATTTACGTCATTTAGCAGACGCTCTTATCCAGAGCGACTCACAAATTGGTGCGTTCACCCTATAGCCAGTGGGATAGCCACTTTACAATTTGGGGGGTAGAAGGATTACTTTATCCTATCCCAGGTATTCCTTAAAGAGGTGGGGTTTCAAATGTCTCCGGAAGGTGGTGAGTGACTCCGCTGTCCTGGCGTCGTGAGGGAGCTTGTTCCACCATTGGGGTGCCAGAGCAGCGAACAGTTTTGACTGGGCTGAGCGGGAACTATGCTTCCGCAGAGGAAGGGGAGCCAGCAGGCCAGAGGTGGATGAACGCAATGCCCTCGTTTGGGTGTAGGGACGGATCAGAGCCCGAAGGTACAGAGGTGCCGTTCCCCTCACTGCTCCATAGGCAAGCACCATGGTCTTGTAGCGGATGCGAGCTTCAACTGGAAGCCAGTGGAGTGTGCGGAGGAGGGGGGTGACGTGAGAGAACTTGGGAAGGTTGAACACCAGACGGGCTGCGGCATTCTGGATGAGTTGTAGGGGTTTAATGGCACAGGCAGGGAGGCCAGCCAACAGCGAGTTGCAGTAGTCCAGACGGGAGATGACAAGTGCCTGGATTAGGACCTGTGCCGCTTCCTGTGTAAGGCAGGGTCGTACTCTCCGGATGTTGTAGAGCATGAACCTGGCTTAAAGTGGTCCTATGGACAGACACTCCAATCTCCGCTGTGGAGCTTTGCAGCTCCTTAATGTTTATCTTTGGTCTCTTTGTTGCCTCTCTGATTAATGCCCTCCTTGCCTGGTCCATGAGTTTTGGTGGGCGGCCCTCTCTTGGCAGGTTTGTTGTGGTGCCATATTCTTTCCATTTTGTTATAATGGATTTAATGATGCTCCGTGGGATGTTCAAAGTTTCGGATATTTTTTTATAACCCATCCCTGATCTGTACTTCTCCACAACTTTGTCCCTGACCTGTTTGGAGAGCTCCTTGGTCTTCATGGTGCCGCTTGCTTGGTGGTGCCCCTTGCTTAGTGGTGTTGCAGACTCTGAGGCCTTTCAGAACAGGTGTATATATACTGAGATCATGTGACAGATCTTGTGACACTTAGATTGCACACATGTGGACTTTATTTAACTAATTATGTGACTTCTGAAGGTAATTGGTTGCACCAGATCTTATTTAGGGTCTTCATAGCAAAGGGGGTGAATACATATGCACGCACCACTGTTCCGTTATTTATTTTTTGAATTTTTTGAAACAAGTTATTTTTCACCAATTTGGACTATTTTGTGTATGTCCATTACATTAAATCCAAATAATAATCCATTTAAATTACAGGTTTTAATGCAATTTTTTTTTGAAAAATGCCAAAGGGGATGAATACTTTTGCAAGGCACTGTATGCATGATACATATTTTGATACATCTTCACACAAATTCATGCATTTTCCTTTGATCACTACTTCATTATAATTCTAGCAGGCTGACTTCCCTAGCAGGGTAAGTGCAGTGTTGCAGTGAGTGATATTAGCCGGCTCCTCCTCTCAGGTAATGAGTTAATGGGAGCAGGGTGATGGTGACATCCAGTACAGGGAGACGTAGAGCCATGTGCAGCCCACAGACAGCCTTAGACACAATGGGAACACTCACAGACAGGCCTGCCTGCCTGGGCATCTGCTTCCATAGGGATCCCACTGAGTGAGAACACACATTTAACCATCTGTAGCTCAAAGACACACAGGGAACAGAGGAGGAGAGGAGGAGAGAGGAGAAGAAAGGAGGGGTATTTTGGATGAGTTGCAAGAGGTGACGTCTTCAATCTGTGTCTGTGGGAAGAAAGTTTATGAGAGTGGATTATTGAACGTGTGGGATGGGGTGTGTGTGTCTCTGGTGGGAGGTGAAATGTGTGTGTGTGCGTGTGTGCCCTCGTGCAGGTGCGCTTGCACATGTGTGCATGTATGCCTTTAAAAGTAATATGTTTAAGTCTCGACTTACAATGCATTTGTAGTCTGCTATGGATGAGCCAAAACTAGGTACTAAAGACACATTAACAAAGAACTAGTAGAACACTGTAGAATCACACCCAGCTGTCATGATGAAATGAGATTGACCTAACTGAAACACTGAAGGCTATGTGACTCAATGGCAAGCCCTGTGCTGAGCAGTGTGTTCACGTACTGTTTCTAGAGAGTATGAGCAAACTTTATTTTAAAAGCCTCTGACAGTAAGATGTGAATCATCAGTCATTTCATCAGAACACCACGCCCACCAGGGACCTCAGGAGAGGGTTGTGACTGATCCAGCTCCCTGTATTCTAGTAATCCGTGGGCCAACCAAAACCTCACTCCCCTTTCTCCATGACACAGCATTGCTGTATAACTTGGGCTTCTGGAGAGTGCAGCGTTCAAGTGAGGAGTAAAGAGTAAAGCCAGTTCCCTTAGTTACATTTATTTATATGATCATCAACCATGGCGCTCCCCTCAACCCATCTCTCTCACACACCCCTGAAGCTCTTCAATAAACAGGCAGTGGATTTCAAGGTGTGTCTGTGGTGGAGGTGGTCATATAGAAGCTCAGAGGTGTGTGTGTTGTTTGTTGGCACACTTACATCACCTCTCCCCACATCAAAAGTCAGTAGCACCTGCATTTGCTCTAACTGCCACTGTGCTGCCAATGTCAGCAAACAACACACACACACACACACACACACACACACACACACAAACCTTGCACAACACTACACAGGGTCAAAAAACCTGCAAAACATACTCAGTGTTATTCAAATTATTTTGACACCTGCAATACATGCGTACCCCTTAGCTAAGCCTCCCAGACAATAAAGCTTGGGTGGGTTTGGGTATATTTGCTGTCTAAATATGCCAGGCTGTTTTGGCATCAGCCAAACCAATACTGTGATGCACATCAAGGATGCACCTCCCCCATGCAGTGTGTGTAAATAAGAACAGTTGTGAGTGTGTGTTCCGTTTATCGTCAAGTGTGTGCATGTGTAAATACAAGTAGTAGTTAAAGGAAGAGACAAAATGAGGAACGACCAGAAAGAGGAGTGCAGGTAAATCAAATCAAATCAAAGTGTATTGGTCACATACACAGTTTTGCAGGTGTTATCGCAGGTGCAGCGAAATGCTTGCGTTTCTAGTTAAAACAGTGGAGTAATACCTAGCAATACAATAACAATACACACCTTATCCAAAAGTAAAAAAAACTAAAACAATTGTCAACATTAAGACATATCAGAACAAGCAATGTCAGTATCAGGAATAGAAATATATGTGCTGTATGTGAATGGTGTGTATAGACAGTATGGACAGTATATGGATAGAAAATGTGTGTACAGCAGTAGTTATATCGGATGAGGCTTGACTATAATACAATATGTACTGTACATATGAAGTGGGTAAAACAGTATGTAAACATTACGGTATTATGTACATACTGCAGCAGTCTCTAAGGTGCAGAGTAGAGTACCAGGTGGTAGCTGGCTAGTGGTAGTGTCTACGGTTCAAGGCAGGGTACTGGGCAGAGGCCGGCTAGTGATGACTGTTTAACAGTCAGACGGTCAGGAGATAGATAGGTTAGGTAGTCATATAACGATTGAGAAATAGAGAGAACTACTCCCTTCCCTTCTAAAAAAGGACAAATCGGACAAATCATGATCTGATTGACCAGTGTGACAACAGCCTGACCACAGCTCTACTCTAGCCCCTATCCAACCCATGTTCCTGTAATGTTCTAACCACAGTGGACTGCTCAGGCCCTGCAGGTCACCTCCCAGGCTCCCACGCACTACAATCACATCCCCTCTTACTGTATGTAGTGTGTCATATACTGGAGAAACGCAAACGGAAAGGAATCTATTTCTGCCTCTCCTTCCTACTATGCGGCTGGGCACACTGATCATACCATAAACCCAGATCTATCTCAATAGCCCAAAGAGTCATGATTCTCAAACTCTCCTTCCTGTGTGGTTTCGGTACCTGTGCCAACCTTGTAGCAGCATATGACTGTCATTGGCTGCTGTTGTGTTGTGTTTGACCTTTGACCCCTCACAAAAAAAAAAAACATATATAACAGCCATAGTCCCCCCCCCCCTGAGTCACAGGAAATTACGTGCTGCTGCCGTGGCCTCTGCGCTGCTGAACGGTGTGGTTAGCGATGCTGTGAAACAGGCAGCAAGGAAAAATTACCAGATAGTAAACGGTTATCATGTCTCAAGAGCAAGCGAGAGAGAGAGAGAGAGACAGTTGTATGTTTGTGTGTATGAGTGTATGTGAGAGAGAGCTTATGTGAAAGAGAGAGACTGAGACAAAGAGAGCAGGAGTGAAAAATGAGAATCAGATTGGAATACAGTATGTGCATCATTATATGCTTATGTTACATTAATGGACATAATTTTGCTTGCATACAAGGCCTTGTCGATGGACTACTTTGTTCACGTTTATTTATTTGTTAACTCTCCATACTGGATATACAGTAGTATCCTGTCACATAAATGATACAATACCACTCACACACATATTAGAGCCTTGTCATTAGCCTCTTTATGCAGTTCATCTGTGGTGCCAAGCTCCCTCACGACGCCAGGACAGCGGAGTCACTCACCACCTTCAGGAGACATTTGAAACCCCACCTCTTTAAGGAATACCTGGGATAGGATCAAGTAATCCTTCTACCCCCCACCCCCCCAAAAAAAAACAAAAAAAACAAAAAAACATTGTAAAGTGGTTATCCCACTGGCTATAAGGTGAATGCACCAATTTGTAAGTCGCTCTGGATAAGAGCGTCTGCTAAATGACGTAAATGTAAATGTAAACGTGCCACCAATCCTCTCTCCTTCGCCCGTACATGTTTTCTGTTTGACTGTCTGTTCTCTGTCATCCTTCCTCTCTCTCTGCTCTAAACCACCACACTCCCACACAGAACACTGACTACAGCCCAGCAGCTGAACAGAGAAACAACAGGCAACCTCAAGATATAAAGAGACAGGAAGCTGAAGTAGCTGAGAGCAGGGTTCACATGTAAATATGCATGTTAGTTGTCAACCATACATTTATTTGATAAGCATTTGATAGCTTATTTTTTTGCATGTGCACCCTGATTTCACTTACTTCAGCATCTCTCAGAAGACTTCCGGGAGAAAGCACAGAAGGAAACCTTTCAGGTTGCTTTTGTGCTTGGTGCAATGACTCTACTGGAAGAGACAGAGACTCCCTCAGTTACTGTCAGATGAACAGTCACAGACACCTAGCAGGGGCTAAGCCTCACTCTGAGAGATATTACTGTTCTTAGGACAATGTATTGGGATCAATGCGGAGAGCTGTCTTCCAATATCTGATCTCAGAGCAGTTCATTTGTGCAGCCTGTTGTTAGCTATCCCCAGATGACCTGGGTTTGACTAATATCTGGTTCTGATTTGGATTGGACATATCACACACTCAGTTTCCACCACAGACACAGCTGGTGATAACACAAGCCACTGTTGTTGAGAGACAGAAAGAGAGATGGAAAGATAGATAGAAAGAAAGAGAAAGATTACGAGAGAGAGAGAGAGAGAGCGAGAGGGAGAGGGAGAGAGAGAAAGAGAAAGGGAGAGAGGGAGAGACAGTAGAGTACAGCTCATGTGTGTCCAAGGGATTGATACTAGCATGGTCTCTATCACAGCCGTAATAGAAACATGCACTGTCCCATTATGGGCTGAGTTTGAGAATAAATAATCTAACACCCCCCCCCCTCTTTTCAAAGCATTACCCTGTCAAACCTAATCTAACCTGCTCTCCCCTCCCCCTCTGCCCCCCTCCCGCCCTCCCTTGGCGGACAAAGCCATTCGCCGCCTCAGGCAAGGGCTGGGAACACAGGAGCAAAGTTACACCAGAGAAAGCAGTAGACTAGCACTACTGCTGACAGAAACCTCACCAGTGTCTGTGTCTCTACTTTGTAGAACCCACACTTCCCATGGACGACCTTAAGATCTGTACATGTGAAATGACTACTCCGGGGTCACCCAGCATTGCTTTGGAAGCCAATTAAAATATATTGCCCTGTGAAATGACAGTGTTGTTTGGTGTTCCCAATAGCCTTTATAAGAGGAGGGAGATTGTAAAATAGATTGTGAATTCTGCAAGCATCAGCCTTTCAAATGAGAACTTTAGTGCAATTAAGAATAGCAAGTGAATGGCCTTTTTAGAGCGACCACTGGTAAAGAGAACATGGCTATGGAATGTCTTCTGCATGTCTCCTCTGTGTCTGTCACTCAATGTGGTTTCCACCACAAGACACATACCCTATTCCCATGGGAACTATAAGGCTAGCCTCCATGACAGCACAGCTAGGGGACAAACATACTAGCAGACATTCAACACAGACCTAGAGTCCGTTTGGGGGTTTTACTACTCATGGAGA
Source organism: Coregonus clupeaformis (assembly GCF_020615455.1). Taxonomy (NCBI): domain Eukaryota; kingdom Metazoa; phylum Chordata; class Actinopteri; order Salmoniformes; family Salmonidae; genus Coregonus; species Coregonus clupeaformis. The sequence continues at coordinate 7,115 of NW_025537327.1, forward strand.
TGGCCTTTGAGGTGTGATGCCGATCTTAGTACAGTGCCTTGACGTAACTTGTATATTTAGTCTAGTCTGACAGTCCTTGAGTAGGGCCAGACTGATTGTGCTGGGAAAGAATTACCTCAAGCATTCAGACATTATTTAAAATAAGAAAACATCCTATGGAAATGATTCAACATGAACCAAACACGAAACAGAAAACAAGAGTAGCTATAGTTTTATTGATTTAATATACTCACAAGAGATGCACTGTTAAGTTATTGATGGAAATACTCCATAGATTCTGTCTGACACTAGCTGTCAACTTGAAACAGGGAACTAGTGGGCACGTGCACAGTGAGTGCACCAGAGGTCATTACAGGAGCTGCAGGTGTAGACATGTACAGACTCAACTCCCTCAATATCATTTATTACATGCATGACTGCACGTAGTAGTTGTTAGTGGGCATTCATGTCAACATTTGTATCTAAGGAAGGTAGCTCATTTTGATTGAATATGACATGTCAAAATGATTACACCAATCACAGATTAATTGTAATGTGATGTGTGATTCAATTTACAGTCTTTTAGGGCCATGCTTCCGCAATGTATCTGTGTTCTTACCTATTTAGTAAAGATAAAATAGTTAAGTCCCCCTCCCCTCAGCGACAGGAACAGTGACTCAGTGACAGGGCTTGTGTTACGTGAGAACTGTCTCACACCAGGTTTGCACTTACGTTCTCACTTAAGGACAAGCCCCATTGATCTGTTGGACAGGAGGGATAGAATCTGTGTGGGTTTTTCCATGGCTCCCTCCAGTGCTGAGGCCTGCAGACTGCTACTCTCTGTGTGGGGCTGCGACTGCAGCCGTGTGTGAGATGGCCCGGCCCGGGGTGACTGACAGGCCTCTTAAAGGGATAATGTGTCTGGCCTCAGTTCCAGCGCAGCACAGCACAGCTCCAACTGATAAACACTGGCAACCTGATCCAGAGACAAAAGATGCCTCTGCTCTGCTCCTCCTGACACAATGCAAACTTAATGCACCTCCGCAACGCCTCACTCAGATCTGACCAGACTTGCTTAAACAGTTCCACCTTGATCTAGCCCAGATCTAGTTCACCTCAGCTCATTACAGCCCAGCTCGGCCCAGTCCAGCCCTTTCCGATTCAGCTAAACTCAGCCCCCCTCAGAGGAAGCCATCAAATCTTACCACCATCTGTCTGCTGTCTCCTGCTTCACGACGGGGACTCTCCACCACTATTATTCTGAAGCCCCTCCCTATTCAATATTCCCATTCAGACGACAGGACCTTTGCATTCTCTCCCTTCAGGAATATTTATGGGAAGTTTATTTTATTTTATCCGTTTTTTATTGCTCCTCTTGTGCAAATAGGCCCCCTCAGAGTGGCTGGGCCCCTGCCCTTGCCGTAATGGCAATGTAAACATGTGAAAGTAATTTGAATTCTAACAAAGTGTAGATTAGCTGGTGACAGTTTGTGGTGTGGGTGATTATTTGTAAAATAATCCTGTTTTGATATGCATCGGCGTCCCGGCAGGAATTTTCAATTTGTTTTCCCATTGCCACATGTAAACAAGCTTCCAGTGTCTCCTTATCACTGAGACGCACGGATAGGGAATGAACTTGCGTCTGTCTCCCCCATCTCCCCTCCATTCCTTCCTGCCCCCCACACCCATCTCCTCCGCTATACTGCTCGGCATCTGGTTTGAGTCGCTAAGAAGCAGACTCGCTTGTCTGGGTTTCAACAAGTCCCTTTATCACACGCAGGTAGGGGGGTTTATGTATGTACCTGCAAGTCATTTGCAAACATGAAGTCCTCAGAAACGCGCCTCCTGAATATGTTCTGCTTGAGGAGTTTCTGCCCATTTCCCTGTGTGAATAGGCAAATGTGCTGCCTGGCAAAATGGCCCCCTGTAACCCAAAAGAAACGGGTGTACCCACAAGCCTGGGGCATGTGATAAATGTTTACAGAGTTTATTATCGACCGTAAGTTATGGAGAGAATTGATTGTTTATTTGAATAACAAAAAAAACAAATAAAATGGTCAACTTTAAATTAAAGTTCCTAACTTTTCCAAACAAAATATTGAGAAATGATGGTGGTGTAACGGCACTATTTGTGGCTCTTTGTTGCTGGTAATATCTCGCATTTGGCTCCCCGTCATACCCTCCAACTATTTAGGACGTGTTGACTCATTTTAGAATGTGCAGTACCTGAGTGCAGGACTTAAAACCACAGACTAACAGCGGCAGAGAGAGAGCCACTGTGGCGCTAGAGCTGTTGACTTTAACCTTCGTTCATTTGGCAGGAATGCCAAAGGGGCTATTTATCTCGCTTTGTGATTGATTGCTCCTGCCCGAAGCTCATCAGCATGTTGCTCGCCATGTCTTAATGTTTATCTGGATTATGCGAGGATAAACATTGTAATCCTCAACGTGGTCCGGGACTTCCAATTACCCATGCTCCTTTACCAAAAATAAGGTCACCATTGATTTAACCTATTAATACAACATAAGCCCACTGGCATCCCTCTCCTGCTAATTTCACCAAACTTAGGCCTGACTCCGGTTGAACTGCACCCACCCACCAGATACCCGTCAGCACCCAGGGCTGGAGCAGGGGGACTGGAAGGTGACCCTCTCGCCACCCATGCCTCATCGTTTGATTAGAGGTGACCAGGCACGCAAGCCTGCGGTCACTGCTGTTACCCGGCCTGGCCTCCATAGCGTTAGCGATAGCGTTAGTGATAGTGCCGGGGTGGACGTCCAGTCCGTGCTGACAGTCTGGATCGATGGGGGACAGATCGCTTTCTCCTCCTGCGATCGTTACAATCCCGCCCCTGAGCTCAGGTAGCTAGAGAGGGGAGCTACAGGGGGTAACAGGACTGACTGAGGGACACACAGGAGCCTAGAGGTGATGGAGCTGACCAAGTGGTACCCTCACCCAGAAACACTGTCTACTGTCCTTACATATTTTAAATATGACATTAGATAAGTACAGAAGTTATGGAGAGGAAAGAGTAATTTGCCTGATGACACCGTTACCTACTGAGACATTTGATGTTTTTCATTCTGTGATAAATCACAATCACAAAATGTATTTTTGTATTTTTTTTAGTTGTTGTTTTTTATATTGTGTTCTATATATTCCAATCAATTTTGCTCTTAGCATATTTACCCTTAGTGGGATAAATAAAGTTTCTTAAATCTAATTTAATTAAACATATTATCTGTTCAGCTGAAACATGATAGAGCTTCATGGCCTGGCACATAAGTAAGGGCTACAGAGTGGACTGACTCTAAATGTTAGCCTCCTATCCGCCCTTCATTAATCTAGTCTAATACATTCAAAGCCAAGCACTGCTTTCACAGGCAAGAGTAAGCATGCCTTAAATTACAATACAGAGGAGTGGAAATCATTACTACCTTTAATGTTCCCAATCTAATTGAGGCATTAATTTAAGCAGAGAAGTCCACTGAGGATTATTCATAACTGCTTTTTAATTTAGAGGGGCCTTCAGCAGGAATAAGGAATATCACAGGGAATAGCCCGTCAATGTTTCCCATTTTTTTCTGGATATAAAAGCCCCTTGACGTTCCGGGAGGGTAGAGAGGGGTACTGCACAGCAGAAGAAAACCCTTGCCTGCCCGAGAATACACACACGTACATGCACATACATGCATAAATGGGTGGGCACACACACCACACACAAAGGCTATGTGGCTTTGTTTAAGCGTGTGTGTTTGTGTCTGTGCACAGTGTGTGTTTGTGTGTTTGTGTGTGTGAACATGCTTGTGTGTATGTGCTGTTGGCGTGCCTCGAGGCTTCTCTGTCGCCTTATCAGTCTCAAAGTAAAAATATATACTTCTCTAAGCTTGAATCAAGCGTTTAGATATGTCTCAATTACTGCAGAATCACTGCACTTTTAGGGGAATATGTTTGGGAAGGTGTGGTGAAGACTAGCTTGATGATGTATTTACAGAGTGACAGTCTGTAGGGAGGCTGATTGAACCTGATGTCTGACTGTAGTCTCTGAGTTGTGATTATGGGCAGATTTCTTCTCTCTCATTATTTTCATATTCAGTTCTGAGGATTTCATTCACACAGTACAGAGGACTCTAATACTCCCTCCGTACAACAGTGCATCTGAAACAGAACAGTTTTAATGAATAGGAAGCAGTATATTAAAATAAAATGTATGGCTTTTGACATGACATTTAGTAAGACATTTCAAAAAAACATATCTAATCAATTTAGATTAATTATAAGACTTTAGAATTATTTGAATATGTTGAATATGTTTTTAGACAGAGCCAGAAACCTAAGGGATCCTCTCATACACACACACAAACAAACAGTGTACCACACACACACACACACACACACGGACCTCTAGGGACTTTGTCACACTGATACCGTCACGGTTCCCCCGTGGCATTAGTGTCACGCATGGCATGCCATCTGGAGTGGGGAGAAGGGTTTGTTCAAAGACTGTTTGAGCTGAGTGGTACATGCTTGGACTGTGCGGCTGACCATCTGGGCTGGCACGGTGTGTATCACTAACTTTGAGCTGCCTGTTCTGCAGAAAGGGGAGGAAGGGGGGTAGAGAGAGGGAGATAGCTGCAGGGTTAAGAGCAGTCAGGAGCTTAGTGGACATATTGATGAATGTATTAGATAACGCTGGCATTCCCTTGCCTGCCTACTGGGGTATTTGTCATTCTCTTTCAGAAGCTGTCCACTGGGCAGAGAGACCCTTTATTCTACCTCTAGTGTGAGACATAGAACAACTCTATATCTCTTCCTCCTATACTGTACCTGTTGATTTTACAGCGAACATATAAAGAAAAGAAAAGACATTGGGGGGAAAACAAACACAAGGCAGAGATGGACTGTGTTTTAACATTATCAGCCTCACTGGTGCAGTCTGTATAGACGGGTTAGCTGACAACGTCACGAAAATGATGTGATTCTGGATGGTCAGATAGCTAGCAACAATGACAAGCAGCTGCCTTGTGGGGATTCTTAGGTGGCGCGTTTCAGCTAGTTTTACCTTGTTCTTGATACCATGTCTTGTTTTGAGGTGTTTGACTGTTGCTAGCTAGCTAATCAACAACTGTAACGATGTATTTGAGAGACAACAAGTGATCAATGTGCAAATGTATTTGTTTTCAATAAATATTGGAGACGAAATATAGTTTGCATATTGTCAACAATCTAAGCCAACCCCGTCTGCTTTGCCCCATAGTTGAGCACGAGTCGGTTTTGTTGCTAAACAACCAACCCGTCTATTGAAAAGTTGTTTCTATTGTTGTGAATATGCTTTTATGTGTGTATGGATTCACCCTCTTCCGTGTTGATGGTGTATTAGTTTAACAGCGGTTGTGAACTGTATAATAGATTCAGAAGCATGGTCTAAGAAGCAATCTTTTTTCTTCTTCGTGAGCCGGCGATAGAAATGTACTGATATCAACACTAATAGTTTATATTTAATTTGCATATCAAAACAGCATCCGATGTTGTTTGCTCTTTTAGCGTGCGGGAAGAAAAAAGTCTGTAACAAGCCGCTTATTGGCTTTAAGGCCTTTAAAAGAGGAAAAGGAATTTTTTTATGCTAAAGCAGGGATGATCAAAAGTAAGCCCATCTTATTATTCAGTCTCTACCGCTAAGGGTTGATATTACTAGCAGAGATGAAGAGGAGGATGGGGGGGGGGGGATGGAGATGGTAGCAGAGGAGGGTTAAATCTGTACCAAAGTCCAGGACTCACGCTTTGACCCCCCGGGCCGATGGGTGTGCTTACCCGGCAGGACCGCTTATCCTGACAGGTCTGTGTGTGGCTCTGAGCTCTGTGACCTTCCTCTTACCCCATAGAGAGAGAGAGAGAGAGAGAGAGAGAGAGAGAGAGAGAGAGAGAGAGAGAGAGAGAGAGAGAGAGAGAGAGAGAGAGAGAGAGAGAGCAAGCGCTACAGGGAAAAAATAGATGTCTCACACCACTACGGTGGGTCTACGGGTGGACAGACCCGCGCCCAGCCACATTACTTTAGTCAGCCAAGAGGTATCCACTTCCCCTTAATATTTGATAGTTTCCTTCAAAGGGGTCCTGCTGCCTTTACTGATCTCTGCTCTCTGCTGCTGTGTCTGGGCTGGGCTTGGCGCGAGTCATTCAGACTTCTCGCCTGTATCCTGCACGGGGATAGTGTTACCCTTCTCCTCTACCTCTTCTTCTCTCCTCTCTCCTCCTACTCTCTCCTTCCTCTGCTTGTGCTATCGCTTCTATCTCCCCTGGCCATCGATCATCACAGAATGCACAGTTAAGCTCAACAGAGGAACGGTCGCCCCCCACCATGCCCCTCGGTTAGTGGGTGTCTACCAAGAGAGACAGACCCTTGGCTGGGTCAGACGTAGGGGGAATTCACAGAGTGGGTGGAAGGAGGGAACAAAGGAATGAAGGGTATGAAAAATGTATGCACTCACTAACTGTAAGTCGCTCTGGATAAGAGCGTCTGCTAAATGACTAAAATGTAAAATGTAAGGGTGGAGAAGGGCTTGTCGGGCACGGCTATGGTTGGTCAGATCGGTATTCCCGGCGTCAGAGCGCGAGCGATTCCCAGCGTTCTTGATTCCCCAGGAGGAGTCGAGTCCAACTGGCATTATCATATGAAGGCATTCCGGCTTTTCCCAACGTGTGCAAAGAAAACCAACAGAAAACCAACAGGGGAAAAAACTGATATATAACCAGTGTCCAATTACTAACAAGCAAATGGACGGAGGCTTTTTTTGGAGAAGTGGATGCAATCTGGGAGACTTCAAAGACAAGGAAGGGTATAAAGTTCCCAAACACTTCATGAATATTGCAGTATTCCAAAGTCACTCCTCCTGATCTGAAAGATAGAACTTCTGAGGATCGGGGCCCCCTTCCTTACTTACAGTAGCAGAGCGGATGGCTAGTCCATTAACTATTTAAATACACAGAGATGTGAGGAGGCAGTGGCCAGCATGCTAATGAAAACCAGACTGGATCCATAGAGAAGCCCTCTGTTACTGATTACCCACTCCTATCCTCTCCAGCGCTGCTCTCAAGGAGTCAGGCTATTTCTTGGGCGGAGTCAGAAATACATTGATATTCTCTTTTTTATCAGTTATAAAAGCTATTTTCTAGACTAGTTTTTTCTTATACTGAGGTCAAAATAAATGTTTGCGTGTGCATGTGTTCACATACATGTGTGTTTGTGTGCTTGAGTATATGTGTGTGTACATACAGTACTATTATGCCTTGATGCATGGGTGTGTATGTGGCCAACTTCATGTCCCCAGTGTAAGTCCTCTACCAATCCACACTTGGCTGTCCTATTTTAGGCACTGTGCTAATGAGAAACAACACATATTTTTAACACTGTGGAAGGATCTGGTTCAAGGCTGAAGGAGCCACTCCCAGGGCGTGATGCCAGTTTTTAGTGTGAGGGACGGGTGACAGTACATAACTCTGTCAGTTAGAGATTCAATATGTTACCTTCAATAATTAGTAAAGTTTTTTTTTGCGTTGTTTGTTAGAGGTTGGCAGGGTGTGATGGGTGGGCTATGGCGTGCTGGGGATGTTAGTGAGGAGCAGGATGTCTTGGTGGCTGGTGGCACTCTCACCGACACCCTATATGGGCATGGTGGGTCACAGGGTTAAGTCAAGTCTGGAGAAACCGAAGGCCAAGGCCACCACATAGTAAATATAGAGATAACATATTTGTGGGACCATGTCTTAAAGCTTCTAGCAAATGGTGTTATATACAAAGCAACAAGTGTTTTCAGTTGTTCTGTGAGAGTGCAACATATTTAATGACTTATGCTTTGCAGCTGGCAGCGATTAACCAGTCTGCTCCTCTTGTCTCCATATATACTGTACATACATAATATGACTCAGAAATACTGAATTTCAGTTGACAAATCCAATGTCATTCCTAAGTGTTGTGTCCTATGTGATTTAAATCCCTGTCTTAACTCTACAGCTCTGTATTCTCAGTCTCCAGGCCTCTAGTACAGTGGCTTGCGAAAGTATTCACCCCCCTTGGCATTTTTCCTATTTTGTTGCCTTACAACCTGGAATTAAAATGGAATTTTTGGGGGTTTTACACAACATGCCTACTACTTTGAAGATGCAAAATATTTTTTGGTGCGAAACAAACAAGAAATAAGACAAAAAAACTGAAAAATTGAGTGTGCATAACTATTCACCCTTCCAAAGTCAATACTTTGTAGAGCCACCTTTTGCAGCAATTACAGCTGCAAGTCTCTTGGGGTATGTCTCTATAAGCTTGGCACATCTAGCCACTGGGATTTTTGCCCATTCTTCAAGGCAAAACTGTTCCAGCTCCTTCAAGTTGGATGGGTTCCGCTGGTGTACAGCAATCTTTAAGTCATGCCACAGTTTCTCAATTGGATTGAGGTCTAGGCATTGACTAGGCCATTCCAAGACATTTAAATGTTTCCCCTTAAACCGCTCGAGTGTTGCTTTAGCAGTATGCTTAGGGTCATTGTCCTGCTGGAAGGTGAACCTCAAGAATTTCCCTGTATTTAGCGCCATCCATCATTCCTTCAATTCTGACCAGTTTCCCAGTCCCTGCCGATGAAAAACATCCCCACAGCATGATGCTGCCACCACCATGCTTCACTGTGGGGATGGTGTTCTCGGGGTGATGAGAGGTGTTGGGTTTGCGCCAGACATTTTCCTTGATGGCCAAAAAGCTCAATTTTAGTCTCATCTGACCAGAGTACCTTCTTCCATATGTTTGGGGAGTCTCCCACATGGCTTATTATTTTTTTTATTCTTCCGCAAAGCCCAGCTCTGTGGAGTGTACGGCTTAAAGTGGTCCTATGGACAGATACTCAATCTCCGCTGTGGAGCTTTGCAGCTCCTTCAGGGTTATCTTTGGTCTCTTTGTTGCCTCTCTGATTGTCACGGTTCAGACAGACGACAAGAGGACCACAATTGCGTCACACCAGAAAGTTTATTTAAACTTAAGGGGAAAGGGATGTAGGGAGTGAGTGAAGGCTCCCGGGGGTTATCCCGTCCGATGTGCTGGGTCTGTGCTCCCCCAGTGGCAGCGATCGTCGATGACGCCGGTGGTTGGTGGTCCAGAAGTCCTGGGGGGAGGAAACACAGGGGGATGAAACCAGGCACAGTACAGTTCAAGGGAAATCCAAAATACGTAGTAGCAAGGCAGAAGGCTGGTCAGAGTTACCGGGATTGAAGAGTAGTCAGGAGTCGGAATGGCAGAAGCAGGTCTGGATCTCCTGAGGCAGAAGAGTATCCAAAAACCAGGCAGGTCCGGGGTCACAAAACCAGGGTGAGCCAGAAGCGCGAGCAAACAGGTTCGGGTGTGGCTTTGCAGACGATCTGACAAAGGAGAGCTGAAAGACAGGGCTATAAATACTGGGAGAGGTTAGTGGGTAATGCAGCGCAGCTGGGAGTAATAGTAGAGCCGAGCAGAGCAGGGACAGGTGGAGCTAGTTAGGCTGAGTAGAGAGAGTGGTGAGCAGAGTGGAAGAAAATTAAGGTGGTAACCCGGTGGAGTGAGAGGCTCATGACAGAACCCCCCAAGGGACGGCCCCAGAAGTCCCAAGAGCAACACCACGCCGGGCGGGAGAGGGGAGCCGGAGGAGGGCTAGAACTCCTCCGAACGGTCCGAACGTCCCCATCCTCGGAGGAAGCCGGAGGGCCGTGGTGGGAGATGGGACAGGTCCGAGACCGGATCAGGCACAGGACAGGAAGCCGAGCGGGCAGGGCGGTTAGAGACCCCTCTGGGGGCCCCTACGGATTGCAGGTTGATCAGGATGCCGTTGGTGGAAAGCGGTGATGAGAGTCCTATCCACAATCCGACTAGCTGGCACCCAGGTCCTTTCTCAGGTCCATAGCCCTCCCAGTCAATGAGGTACTGGAGACCCTACCCCTCCGTCTGGACCGAAGCAGGCGGCGGACGGTGTAAACCAGACCACCATCGACGCCGAGCCGTGGAGGAGGAGGACAAGGCGCAGCAGGGACCAGCGGACTCCTGGGCACAGGCAGGGGCTGCAGCAATCCGGCTGGGGGCTGGCAGGACGACTTGTGTTGGTTGCAGATGGGGCAGGCTTGGACGAATTCCCGTACATCCTTCCTCAGAGAGGGCCACCAGAACCTCTGGGCGAGCAGGTTGTAAGTGCGGGTGGAGCCAGGGTGACAAGCTAGGCGGGAGTCATGTCCCCACTGAACGACCTGGGACCTCAGGTCTTCGGGGACAAAAGGCGGTCAGCTGGGCAAGTGCTGGGACCTGGCTGGTTACGGAGAGCCTCCAGCACCTGTTCCTCAACAGCCCAGGTCAGAGCTGCAACGATGCAGGGACTTGGCAGAAGCGACACAGGGTCCTTGGAGGGGTCAGGAGCGGAGTTAGTGGGTACTGGCCGAGGGGGTAGGTGCGGCGGCAAGCAGGCAGGTTCGGTGGCAGTCCTCTCCCCACTCCTGATCACCCCGGTCACCCAGTCGAGCTGAGGGTTGTGCCGGCGGAGCCATGGGTAACCCAGGATGAGGGGTTGGCCTGGAGAGGGGGAGCAGGTGAAACTGGATAGTTTCTTGATGGTTTCCGGACAGACCCATCGAGACCGGGGCCGTGACAGTGAGTGACCGATCCGAGTAAGTGTCCGTCCAGTGCCCGGGCAGGAATAGGAGGTGTCAAACGGAGGTTCTCCAGTCCCAGTTGGCGTGCCAGCTTGATGTCCATTATGTTGGCTTCGGCCCCAGAATCCACCAGAGCAGCCAGGGTGTGAGTTAGTAGGAGGCGGAGGTGAACTTGCAGCAGGGGTTTGCGGTCGGAGGACTGGATGGTCATTGAACTCAACCGGACTCCCCCTATGCCCGGTGAGCTTCGGCCCTTTAAAGGGCAGGTTACCACACGATGTCCATCACCTCCACAATAGAGGCAGAGGTTTGAGGTGAGCGTCGCTGGCGCTCTGCAGGAGTGAGAGAGGCTCGCCCAATCTCCATAGGCTCAGACTGATCAAGCTGAACTGGGTGAGTGGCAGTAGATGACAGGAGCCCAGTCGGATCTCTCCGAATGCCGGTAGTAGGTGGACCTTGGCGCCCCCTCTCACGACGACGGGTCTGTATCCTTCTGTCGATCCTGACAGTCAGTGCGATGGCTTCATCAAGAGTGGAAGGCAGTTCATGGGAGACCAACTCGTCCTTGATATAGTCAGCCAAACTATGGAAGAACGCGTCCACCAACGATGGTGTGTTCCAAGAAACTCGTCTAGCCAGGGTTCGGAAGTCGATGGAATGGTCTGCGACTGTCGTCTGCCTTGTCGAATACTGAACAGTTCACGAGACGCCTCTGGGTTGGTGAATCCAGGTCAAACACCTTCAGCATCTCCTCGGCAAACCGGTCGAAGGTTGCACATGCGGGGGTTTGGCGTTGAACGAACTCTGCTGTTCCCCAGAGTCGAGCTCGGCCCGTCAGGTGAGTGATGGCATACCCAACTTTAGCCCCTCCGTGGCGAAGGTCCTTGGCTGCAAGGAGAACTGAAGTCGGCAGCTAGTCAGGAATGGCCGGACCTGGGTTGAATCGCCGTTGAACCTCGGGGTTTCCAATCTTGGGTTCCGGAGCAGCGGCTGCAATGACCGGGCAGGTAACTCGGGGCAGGGCTGGTGGGCAGACTGGCTGGGGTCAGGTTGGTGAGGAGTTGAATGATCATGGCGAGTTGTTGTTGCTGCTGCTGGGACTGCTGCTGGTGCTGCTGGAACTGCTGATGCTGTTGGTGGCCGACCTGAAGCAGAGAGGTGATGTCGCCGCTCATGCGGCCTAGCTCTCTCTCAGTGTGTTCCAGGCGTAGCATGGCGGTGGGTTGCTCAGGTTCTTCGGTTTCCTGGGGAAGTGTGCGCTGAGTCCATGATGGTCAGATCGTACTGTCACGGTTCAGACAGACGACAAGAGGACCACAATTGCGTCACACCAGAAAGTTTATTTAAACTTAAGGGGAAAGGGATGTAGGGAGTGAGTGAAGGCTCCAGGGGTTATCCCGTCCGATGTGCTGGGTCTGTGCCTCCCCCAGTGGCAGCGATGCGTCCGATGACGCCGGTGGTTGGTGGTCCAGAAGTCCTGGGGGAGGAAACACAGACGACACACGGGCGGAATGAAACCAGGCAGCAGTACAGTTCAAGGGAAATCCAAAATACGTAGTAGCAAGGCAGAAGGCTGGTCAGAGTTACCGGGATTGAAGAGTAGTCAGGAGTCGTAATGGCAGAAGCAGGTCTGGATCTCCTGAGGCAGAAGAGTATCCAAAAACCAGGCAGGTCCGGGGGTCACAAAACCAGGGTGAGCCAGAAGCGCGAGCAAACAGGTTCCGGGGTGAGCTTTGCAGACGATCTGACAAAGGAGAGCTGAAAGACAGGGCTATAAATACTGGGAGAGGTTAGTGGGTAATGCAGCGCAGCTGGCAGAGTAATTAGAGCCGAGCAGAGCAGGGACAGGTGGAGCTAGTTAGGCTGAGTAGAGAGAGTGGTGAGCAGAGTGGAAGAAAATTAAGGTGGTAACCCGGTGGAGTGAGAGGCTCATGACACTGATTAATGCCCTCCTTGCCTGGTCCATGCGTTTTGGTGGGCGGCCCTCTCTTGGCAGGTTTGTTGTGGTGCCATATTCTTTCAATAAAAAAAAAAATGGATTTAATGGTGCTCCGTGGGATGATCAAAGTTGTGAATATTTTTTTATAACCCAACCCTGATCTTAACTTCTCCACAACTTTGTCCCTGACCTGTTTGGAGAGCTCCTTGGTCTTCATGGTGCCGCTTGCTTGGTGGTGCCCCTTGCTTAGTGGTGTTGCAGACTCTGGAGCCTTTCAGAACAGGTGTATATATGCACTTAGATTGCACACAGGTGGACTTTATTTAACAAATTATGTGACTTCTGAAGGTAATTATTTGCACCAGATCTTATTTAGGGTCTTCATAGCAAAGGTGGTGAATACAAATGCACGCACCACTTTTCTGTTATTTTTTTTTTTAGAATTTTTTGAAACAAGTTATTTTTCACCAATTTGGACTATTTTGTGTATGTCCATTACATGAAATCCAAATAAAAATCCATTTAAATTACAGGTTGTAATGCAACAAAATAGGAAAAACGCCAAGGGGGATGAATACTTTTGCAAGGCACTGTATGTGGACCCCTGAGACAGTGTCACAACAGGCCCATGATACCCACAGGGAGAGAGTGCTAAGTGGTTGTGAGAGCTGGGAAAAGGCCTGGGTAAAAGACTAAAGACTTTTCAGAGGAACTCGGTGCTTTGCCACTGCACTGCTCCCACTCTTCTCTTCAGATCAGCGCTCAGTCGCCCCAGCAGAGTCAATAAGCTGTTTGTTTTAAGTCTCTCTCTCTCTCGCTTTCATTCATTCTCTCTCTCTCTGTATCCCTCTATCTGAATGTGCTCTCAATCTCTCTTTTTTCCCCTCTACCTCTCTCTCTCTCTCTCTCTCTCTCTCTCTCTCTCTCTCTCTCTCTCTCTCTCTCTCTCTCTCTCTCTCTCTCTCTCTCTCTCTCTCTCTCTCTGACTCTCTCTCTCTCTGACTTTCTCTCTCTCTGACTTTCTCTTTCTCTGACTCTTTCTCTATCTGTTCCTCTGAAGCGGTGCTCAGTCTTGCACTGCAGCGTGGCGCTACAGGAAGCTGTTTAGAGTTCCCATCCTCACCATTGTTCCAGCCTGTTCCTCTCTGAGGCGGCTGTTATCCTTCTAACCGAGCTCTCTGCCAGGGGACAAACAAAGATTTGTTGATAGTTTTGCCGCCTCCATTTAAAATTGCACCCAGGAGGATTGCACGCTTAACAAGTGGAATGTGTAATAAATTGAAAACAACAATTTTGCAGACATGGTGAGATAGACGGGGAGACAGGGAGAACGTGTGTGTGAGGGATGGGAGCGGGGTCGTGTGCGATGATAGGGAGAGGGACGGGGGTGAAGCAGCTTCCTCCTCTCTCTCGTTCTGTTATCTCACGGTTCCCTCTCTCTGTCTTTCCTGTCACTCTCTCTCCGTCTATCTGTCATTCCATCTGTCTTTCATCTCCTCCCTCTCTTTTGGAGCTCTGATGGAGGAGTACATAATGGCTTTGCTAAATGGGTTCCCCTCCTAGCCTCCTCGCCTCACTTAGATAAAGATTGCATTTCAATATTTCAGGAGAGACATTTTCATTCATCGTCCTAGCTAAGAGATAACGATTAGATGTATATTGCTCCGGTTCACATAAATCAAACTTGCTTTGCGTGCATTCTCACTCCTCAGCCAGCAGTGTATTCAGGAGATTTTGCATTGAGCATTGAGCGTTTGCTTTAAGTGCAGTTAAAGTGCCTTGGTCAATTTAGGGTGTTGTGAATGGCCAACTTTGAAGGGCAATTGATTACTACAATCAAATGTTTCAGTCTTATACATGATAGCAATTATAGCAATTGATAATGAGCATTGGAGACTATTTATAAAAAGAGAAAGGCTGGGCCAGTTGAATATCATAGAGTATGTCACTCAGTCCATCACAACATCCACTTACTACCTGCCTGCTGACATGGTTTTATAACCCTATACTTCACAACTGAAGCTCTCTGTCTCTTCACCTGCCAATATCCAGCATTGCTGTGGCCTAATGGACAAACAGTAAAGACTGAGCCCATTAGATCCCATTATAGAGCCATGGGAGAGATGAGAAGGGAATGGACAGCCTGAAGCATCCCACTATGGTCCTGTGATCATTCAGGTTTAGTACCAAACATTTCAGAAAGTTGACTAATCCTGTCATGAACATAATGACATGGTGAAACAGGTGGTAGTGATTTGTAAGGGAGAATCTGGGTGTCACAGTGAAATGTGTCCCATATGGGTGTCACACTGAAATGTGTCCCGCCTCCTTGGACAGTGCCATGGAGGCTGTTGCATATGGCTTCAATTTGTCGAATGACGGGATTATCTGTCTTTACAACATCCACTGGCCGATGTGAATAAAATATTTAAATGTGTTAACCCTTGCAAGGCTGCCAGCCCAGACGGCATCCCTAGCCGCGTCCTCAGAGCATGCACAGACCAGCTGGCTGGTGTGTTTACGGGCATATTCAATCTCTCCCTATCCCAGTCTGCTGCCCCCACATGCTTCAAGATGGTCACCATTGTTCCTGTACCCAAGAAAGCAAAGGTAACTGAACTAATCGACTATCGCCCCGTAGCACTCACCTCTGTCATCATGTAGTGCTTTGAGAGACTAGTCAAGGATCATATCACCTCTACCTTACCTGCCACCCTAGACCCACTTCAGTTTGCTTACCGCCCCAATAGATCCACAGACGACGCAATCGCCATCACTCTGCACATTGCCCTATCCCATCTGGACAAGAGGAATACCTATGTAAGAATGCTGTTAATTGACTATAGCTCAGCATTCAACACCATAGTACCCTCCAAGCTCATCATTAAGTTTGAGGCCCTGGGTCTGCATCAAAGCTGGGACCGAGAGACTGAAAAACAGCTTCTATCTCAAGGCCATCAGACTGTTAAACAGCCATCACTAGAACATTAGAGGCTGCTGTCTATAGATATAGACTAGAAATCACTGGCCACTTTAAGAAATGGAATATTCGCCACATTAATAATGTTTACCTATCTTGCATTACTCATCTCATATGTATAAACTGTATTCTATACTATTCTACGGTATCTTAGTCACGTTAATAATGTTTACATATCTTGCATTACTCATCTCATATGTACAGTGGGGAAAAAAAGTATTTAGTCAGCCACCAATTGTGCATGTTCTCCCACTTAAAAAGATGAGAGAGGCCTGTAATTTTCATCATAGGTACATGTCAACTATGACAGACAAAATGAGAAAAAAAATCCAGAAAATCACATTGTAGGATTTTTAATGAATTTATTTGCAAATTATGGTGGAAAATAAGTATTTGGTCAATAACAAAAGTTTCTCAATACTTTGTTATACACCCTTTGTTGGAAATGACACAGGTCAAACGTTATCTGTAAGTCTTCACAAGGTTTTCACACACTGTTGCTGGTATTTTGGCCCATTCCTCCATGCAGATCTCCTCTAGAGCAGTGATGTTTTGGGGCTGTCGCTGGGCAACACGGACTTTCAACTCCCTCCAAAGATTTTCTATGGGGTTGAGATCTGGAGACTGGCTAGGCCACTCCAGGACCTTGAAATGCTTCTTACGAAGCCACTCCTTCGTTGCCCGGGCGGTGTGTTTGGGATCATTGTCATGCTGAAAGACCCAGCCACGTTTCATCTTCAATGCCCTTGCTGATGGAAGGAGGTTTTCACTCAAAATCTCACGATACATGGCCCCATTCATTCTTTCCTTTACACGGATCAGTCGTCCTGGTCCCTTTGCAGTAAAACAGCCCCAAAGCATGATGTTTCCACCCCCATGCTTCACAGTAGGTATGGTGTTATTTGGATGCAACTCAGCATTCTTTGTCCTCCAAAAACGACGAGTTGAGTTTTTACCAAAAAGTTCTATTTTGGTTTCATCTGATCATATGACATTCTCCCAATCCTCTTCTGGATCATCCAAATGCACTCTAGCAAACTTCAGACGGGCCTGGACATGTACTGGCTTAAGCAGGGGGACACGTCTGGCACTGCAGGATTTGAGTCCCTGGCGGCATAGTGTGTTACTGATGGTAGGCTTTGTTACTTTGGTCCCAGCTGTCTGCAGGTCATTCACTAGGTCCCCCCGTGTGGTTCTGGGATTTTTGCTCACCGTTCTTGTGATCATTTTGACCCCACGGGGTGAGATCTTGCATGGAGCCCCAGATCAAGGGAGATTATCAGTGGTCTTGTATGTCTTCCATTTCCTAATAATTGCTCACACAGTTGATTTCTTCAAACCAAGCTGCTTACCTATTGCAGATTCAGTCTTCCCAGCCTGGTGCAGGTCTACAATTTTGTTTCTGGTGTCCTTTGACAGCTCTTTGGTCTTGGCCATAGTGGAGTTTGGAGTGTGACTGTTTGAGGTTGTGGACAGGTGTCTTTTATACTGATAACAAGTTCAAACAGGTGCCATTAATACAGGTAACGAGTGGAGGACAGAGGAGCCTCTTAAAGTTACAGGTCTGTGAGAGCCATACATCTTGCTTGTTTGTAGGTGACCAAATACTTATTTTCCACCATAATTTGCAAATAAATTCATAAAAAATCCTACAATGTGATTTTCTGGATTTTTTTTCTCAATTTGTCTGTCATAGTTGACGTGTACCTATGATGAAAATTACAGGCCACTCTCATCTTTTTAAGTGGGAGAACTTGCACAATTGGTGGCTGACTAAATACTTTTTTCCCCCACTGTATATACTGTATTCTATACTATTCTACTGTATCTTAGTCCATGCCGCTCTGACATTGTTTGTCCATATATGTACACTACCATTCAAAGTTTGGGGTCACTTAGAAATGTCCTTGTTTTTGAAAGAAAATCAAATTTTTTGTCCATTAAAATAACATTAAATTGATCAGAAATACAGTTTATACATTGTTAATGTTGTAAATGGCTATTGTAGCTGGAAACGGCTGATTTTTAATGGAATATCTACATAGGCGTACAGAGGCCCATTATCAGCAACCATCAGTCTTGTGTTCCAATGGCACGTTGTGTTTGCTAATCCAAGTTTATCATTTTAAAACCCTAATTGATCATTAGAAAACCCTTTTGCAATTATGTTAGCACAGCTGAAAACTGTTGTGCTGATTAAAGAAGCAATAAAACTGGCCTTCTTGAGATTAGTTGAGTATCTGGAGCATCAGCAATTGTGCGTTCAATTACAGGCTCAAAATGGCCAGAAACAAAGAACTGTCTTCTGAAACTCATCAGTCTATTCTTGTTCTGAGAAATGAAGGCTATTCCATACGAGAAATTGCCAAGAAACTGAAGATCTCGTACAACGCTGTGTACTACTCCCTTCACAGAACAGCGCAAACTGGCTCTAACCAGAAAAAAAAGAGGAGTGGGAGGCCCCGGTGCACAACTGAGCAAGAGGACAAATACATTAGAGTGTCTAGTTTGAGAAACAGATTCCTCACAGGTCCTCAACTGGCAGCTTCATTAAATAGTACCCGCAAAACACCAGTCTCAACGTCAACAGTGAAGAGGCGTCTCCAGGATGCTGACCTTCTAGGCAGAGTTGCAAAGAAAAAGCCATATCTCAGACTGGCCTATAAAAAGAAAAGTTTAAGACGGGCAAAAGAACACAGACACTCGACAGAGGAAGATTGGAAAAAAGTGTTATGAACAGACGAATCGAAGTTTGAGGTGTTCGGATTACAAAGAACAACATTTGTGAGACGCAGGCAAAATGAAAAGATGCTGGAGGAGTGCTTGATGCATTCTGTCAAGCATGGTGGAGGCAATGTGATGGTCTGGGGGTGCTTTGGTGGTGGTAAAGTGGGAGATTTGTACAGGGTAAACGGGATCTTGAAGAAGGAAGGCTATCACTCCATTTTGCCATGCCATGCCATATCTTGTGGATGGCGCTTGATTGGAGCCAATTTCCTCCTACAACAGGACAATGACCCAAAGCACAGCTCCAAACTATGCAATAACTATTTAGGGAAGAAGCAGTCAGCTGGTATTCTGTCTATTATGGAGTGGCCAGCACAGTCACCGGATCTCAACCCTATTGAGCTGTTGTGGGAGCAGCTTGACCGTATGGTACGTAAGAGGTGCCCATCAAGCCAATCCAACTTGCGGGAGGTGCTTCAGGAAGCATGGTGTGAAATCTCTTCAGATTACCTCAACAAATTGACAACTAGAATGCCAAAGGTCTGCAAGGCTGTAATTGCTGCAAATGGAGGATTCTTTGACGAAAGCAAAGTTTGAAGGACACAATTATTATTTCAATTGAAAATCATTATTTCTAACCTTGTCAATGACTACATTTCCTATTCATTTTGCTATATATCCTATTCAAACTCATTTCATGTATGTTTTCATGGAAAACAAGGACATTTGTATGAGACCCCAAACTTTTGAACGGTAGTGTAAATATTCTTAATTCATTCCTTACTTAGATTTGTGTGTATTGGGTATATGTTGTGAAGTTGTTAGATATTACTTGTTAGATATTTCTGCACTGGCGGAGCTAGAAGCAGAAGTATATAATAACATCTGCTAAACATGTGTATGTGACAAATACAATTTGATTTGATTTGATTTTTAACGAGGGAGATGTTTGAGGGAGGCACACCTCTCACCACCATCACCATCTCTCTCCTCTTGTGAAATATGAGCCAAAGTGGCTGTATGAGGTTAATGGAATTGTAGAGACCACAGTTTGGACAGAAGTAGAACTTCTGAATAGAAGAGAGGGATACGAGGTAGGTAGAGAGACAGTGACACACACACGCACACACACACACACACACACGCCCATACACACACACGCACGCACACACACACACACACACACACACACACACACACAAACACACACAGTTCAGTCAGTTGAAAGGGGTTGGGTAAACTGTCCCCAGAACTGACCTCTCCTCTGTCCTCTCTAGCTGAGACTCTAGCTGTTCCTTGACCCTTGCCAGGGTAAGCTGCTTTTGGATAATCAATGGACACCAGTTAAATGTAATTGCCATGTCACAATGTCAGGGACACCATTGATTCACCATTGTAGTTTTTGGGGGGACTGTTCCACAGCATTGTCCTGGTAAGAGGATTATGGAGACCATATGTCCTTGTTTAGTCCTGTTACAGTCTTACTTTACCCCAGACATGTTGAGGCCAGACAGGCCAATTTAGTCATTTAACGTACTTTAACGTACTGCTATTGCCAAATCCCAAATCAACCTTTAGCCTTTACCCTGTAAGAACTTGTAGCGCTGAAAGGAGTGGGTAGGTGTTATCAATATGGCACAAAATGGTAGCCACAGCTAGGCTAGGTGTCAGTTTGGCTATAACGCCTACACATATGCAGCCTGCATCTAAACAAGTGTATAGGGGGTAGAGGCTAGGGGTCAATTTAGGGTCTAGGGGTCAAGTTTGGGTCTAAGGGGATTGGACAGTATGGGTGCATGTTTTCTGAAAAATGGAGGTGGTTTGGATCACTGGAGATGTCTCTTAGGGTCTATTAACATTGTGAGAGACCCTGGTGCTAGAGCTCCAGGCCCAGATGATTAGAACTGTAATGAAACCCATATAGCAGCGACCGAGAGCATGTGTTACAGCAACATTACGCTATCATGTGAGGTTAGAAACATGGCCCCATAATCAAGAGACAGTGCTGCACTAACCTACCGCGGCGCTGTTTGCAGAACAGTTCACTATAACCTTCATGTAAATAATTGAACTGCTATTGTGAATTATTCATCAAAGTGGCTGTAAAACGAAGGTAGCAGCTCTCCACAGGGCCATATTTTATTTTCCTTTGATGTTCTTTACAGTAGTGACTACATGTATTTATTGTAAATGCTATTAAAGCATTGATTTACAGTATATTGTTTATTGGTGGCAGTCTTAATGGATATTGTTCATGGACATGTATGGGACATTTACATAGTCATAAAGCACATTTCTGTTGCCAGTATGTCTACAGATATGTAAATACCTACAGCTCACAAAGACATTAGAAAATAAAGGTAGTCACCCATACATTACTGTATATGGTAGCCAATGACTTTGCAATGTGGTAACAATTTTTTATGTATGTTTGGATCTTTAAAAAATGGCATAAGGTGTATTAATTGTATAAACCGGTAACAGGTAAGGAGAGTGGGTTTCAGGTGTACTGTAGTGATCGTATTGTGACGTTCCTGGACTACAGTAGGTTGGATGTTTCCGTGCAGCAGTGAGAGCTACTCAGTCCTCAGGGCTCTATGCTACCTGTGTTCTGTGGGGAGTGGAGCAGCACCAGAGAGAGAGGTGGTTAAGATTGATTTGTACCTCTTTATAAAGCTGCCGTGTAGGCCTCTGGCTCATACCACTGCAGGGCAGAGAGAGAGAAAAGGAGAGATAGAGAGGGCTAGAAAGAGCGAGAGAGGGGGGAGCGAGAGAGAGATCTGCTTCCTCTTTAAACCCCCAAACCTCAAGCTGTCAAGCTTTTAACATTCATCATAAAGCCCCTACCTGCCTGTCCCCCTCTCTCTCTCTCTCTCTCTCTCTCTCTCTCTCTCACTCTGCGACTCTTCCAGGCCTTTGTCACTCTGTCAACATCTCTCTTCGCCTTGACTTATGTCCCTGCAAGCGTCCCAGAGATTCCATTACCTCAACGTGCATTGTGGGAATGTAAGGACCTCCCCGTGTGGAGTGCACGCTGCCGTCGCCACGCCGTCTTTGCTTGATGGGCTGAGGTCCAACGGCGACCTGGCTGACTTTCCCTCTTAGCAGGGACTCAGGGAGACAGATTTTTACGGAAGAGACATGGAGGGCTTCTGTGGTATGGGCTAGCAGGTGCTAGCAAGGCTAGCAGACATCACATCCCAGGGTACATGGAAAGGAATGGCTTATTCTGAGGGTTGCAGGAGGGGAAAAGATGATGGGGTGTTGTGGAGGTCTGGTATAGCTTGGCATACTGAGATTCATAATATGCTGTAAAATGAGAACAGAATAGCTTTTTGTTTGTATATATTTCTTTAAATTACCCAACAAGCTTACCATTTCCGAGAAATTCTTTATACTCGCCCTCGTGCACTTACTTCCAGACTCCAGTTGTCTGTGAGTGTGTAGAATTTTTTTTTTTTTACCAGGGCCCAGAAAGCTCCTAGCTTCAGCCCTGTAATCAGGGCCTTGTCTCTGTCTGTGTTTGTGTTAGTATTGGATCTGACAGCCTCTCCACGGGGAGGGGCTTTGAACCGGGAGGCTCCAAGACTCCCTCCTCGGCCTTCACCTTGCCCCCTCCTCACCCACCTCCTCGGCCCCCCTCTCGGCCCCCTCCTCGGCCCACCTCCTCGGCCCACCTCCTCGGCCCTCTCCTCGGGCCCCCTCCTCACCCACCTCCTCGGCCCCCTTCTTGGCCCCCTCCTTGGCCCCCTCATCAGCCCACCTCCTCAGCCCCCTCCTCGGCCCCCTCCTCGGGCCACTTCCTCGGCCCACCTCCTCGCCCCCCTTTAACACAGCCCACTAATCACAGCATAGGAAACCCAACCTGCCGAAAACAAACATTCACTGCAGTAAAGACTGGGAGAAGAGGGTCGGCCCCTAACGGCATGGGTCACTGGGCCTTTTTTTTTACAGCCGTGCCTTTATGAAGTCGGATGACAGAGATGGACAAATAGCAGGACATTAGCTGTCAGCAGGCCGGGTAGGAGCCAGCGGCTGACCGCCCATTAAAAGTCTGTTTGTTAGTGGGGAGGAAGAGGAGACTCTTATCTACCGAGGACCCTGTGTGTGTGTGTGTGTGTGTGTGTGTGTGTGTGTTTGTGTGTTTGTGTCACAGACTCACAGCCGAGCAGGCTGTAGACTGCTCAGCCCAGCGGCTGCAGTTCATTAGATCAACATAGGGCTTCTCTTCCTACTCTTGGTCCTCTAGCTGGACAGATCTACAATCAGATATTTTACCATCCCACTAATGGTTAAAGTTGGGATTGTGCTAGGCTAATCTGATCCTAGATCTGTGTGTTAAAGGCCACCTGAACAACCTGCCATGCACCCAGCCTTCGCCGGAGGCATCCATTTCATGTGTGTCTAAAATACTGAACAGATGATTTGTCAACACACTAAATACATCTTCAGAGGGGGAAGTTGGGTGAAATGTGCGGTTGCGATTTTTCTGACAGCATAATCAGTTCATCCAGCCATGTTTTATGTCCTGACAGCGACGGCGGTCTCTTTCCGCCTGAGGAGCGCCTTTGGCCACATTCTCCTGGTCCCTGTGCACACACCTTTAACGACTTCTGAAATGTCACTGAATGTCAGGCGGAGGGATAAAACCAGTGTGTGTGTGTGTGTGTGTGTGTGTGTGTGTGTGTGTGTGTGTGTGTGTGTGTGCGTGCATGTGTGTAAGCACCAAGGACCTGCTTGGTGGTGTTTTAGTGCAGTATTGAGGTGATATTGCTGTGCAGGGTATCTCTGTTCAGGTGTGGCCCAGATTTCACCAGGCAAGCTGGTTGGCTGGTGACATGATTAAATGCACATGCTACTAAGGAGCAGACTGAGGGAAGAGCCTTATCCGTTGTATAACAGTGAGTGAATACCGCTTTTGTCTTAGCTACACACAGAGATAGTTATTGTAGGCACTTGTTTTTTCGTGTTGTAGAGGGTGTAAAATGACCTGCTACAAATAGTGACATTTTCTAATCATATCAGCTTAAAGCTGCAATATGTAACTTTTTGGGCGACCCAACCAAATTCACATAGAAATATGTATTATAGATATACATTCTCATTGAAAGCAAGTTTAAGAAGCGGTAGGTCTGTTCTATGTGCGCTATTTCTATGCTTCCCGTTCTTAAATTCAATTTTTGCGTCTTTTACTTTCAGTTTTGTACACCAGCTTCAAACAGCTGAAAATACTATATTTTTGGTTATGTAAAAATATATTTCACAATGGTTAAGATGGTGCAATGATTCTACACTATTCTTGCTTGTTTTGTCACATAAACGGAAATTAGGCACCTTTAACCATTGTCCGATAAACCAACCAGGCACCCCTCTCTATCTCTTACCATCTCCTCTGTGTCTCTGTAGCTGTGATCTCACCAGCACACTGTGTGTGATCATGTATGAGCTCTCTCTGTCTGTACTGTGAGCCCTACAACTGTGTGATCTCAGGCTGTGTGCAAACGGCAGGGTCTCTGTTAAGCCCAGCAGCGTGAGCCTGTATCAATTACGCAGCCGCAGCAATACGGACACAGCAGTCCGCTCAGTGTCCCCTCTCTTTCAGCTCCATGACCAAAGGAGTGGCCTGAAGGCTGGCTAACCTTCAGCCCAGCGGACAATTCACCTAAACTATAGTAGGAGGGAGGGCGAGATGGGGAGAGAGGAATGGAGGGAGGGAGGTAGAGGGGGAGAGGAAGCGATGGGGGAGAGGGGGTATAGAGAAAGAGAGGAAAGGAAAAAGAGAGGTGGAGAGGGTGGGGGATTGGGGGTTAAATTAAATAGAGAAAGAAGGGGAGGGAGAAAAAGAGATAGGTGTCCAGGAGAGATAAAGAGAGCGATAGGCGGTAGAGGGTAAGCTATAGGAAGAGAGGGAGGAGGAAGAAAGGTGGACTGACAGAGGAAAAGAAAAAGAGACAGAGGAAGAGAGAAGAGCAGTGGCTTCAAAGAGGAAGGTCATGACCCGTGGCCCCTCTCACCCCGTACCTTTGGCAATAAAACTGAGAGGACCAATTCTCCTCAGAGAGACATAGATCTGTGTCTCAGACCAGAGCCTGGTGCTATAGACGTATAGATGTCCTTTAAGCCGTGCAGCTCTCTCTCTACTCTCCAACTCAATCCAATACCTCTGTTCCTGGAACTTTACTCAATACTACACCACTGGGCAAACTAACACCATTGAATCCAAAGAGTGGAGGTGTGTGTGCGTGAGAGAGGTTTCTTAGGCAAACACTGTCATGCATAATATGTATGTTATTACCTTGGTGAGCTCATGTTTAGAGGCAGGGACCGGCTTATCAACCAGGCAGACTGGGGGTTTAGGGTATGTTAATGAGAGGGGTAAATGGCAGGGTTTGAAGCACTACTTCCTATTTCAATTTCACACTTGTCAGCTCCCGTGAGGAAACTTCACCTTTACTGGGGCGAGCAGAACAGAGCAGAACAGAGCAGACCACTCGATGGAGAACACAGACAGTATGTCTAGATGGTGTAGGTGAGCTTTTCTCTTAGGTGTTTCCATGTTATTGCAGTGGATTCTGAGGCTCATTATTAAAAAGGTAGACATTTTACTGGCCAAGTATGTTTCTCTTGACATTGGAAAACACAAGGATACTGTATTGTGAGACAGTTAATATGGCCTAGTACGTGGACAGGCATGTCAGATATGTTATTCATATCAACTGGTGAATAAGTTCCATTATTCTAGTTGTCATGGTAAACATGGCGTATTTGTAGTTTATCTCTACAGTGACCTTCAGTGGTCATCTGTTGTCAATCTCATCATGTAAAATAGCCTGAGATGTGGTCCTCTGTAGCTCAGCTGGTAGAGCACGGCACTTGTAACGCCAAGGTAGTGGGTTCGATCCCCGGGACCACCCATACACAAAAAAATGTATGCACGCACGACTGTAAGTCGCTTTGGATAAAAGCGTCTGCTAAATGGCATATTATTATTATTATTATAATAGCATATGTCTAGTACATGATGAGGCTGTAAAGTCACGGTCAAGTGTTGTTAGGATTGGGAGTATTAGTCTCTAAATCACCCCTAAATATGTGTGTGTGTGTGTATGTGTGTCAGTCAGTTCTTTTGAACAGTTTGTGTCGTTAGTGAGCTGTCAGTGTGAGCGGTCACCGTCAGGGTCGTAAAGAGGGCTCTGTGTAAATATTACCTCTCCATGTCGGGCTGGGGAGGGAGTGGAGGGATGGGGAGAGGGAGGAGAAGGTATAGCTTTCCCTGCGTATAGATCATCCTCGGCCTACACACTACACACACACACACACGATCATGTGCACACACGCACACACACACCCCGTTCCCCCTTCTCCTGGTGTCTTCACACAGACGCAGCATTCTGATGGGTGGATTATAATTAGTGCCTGGGGTGGAGAGGTGAGGAATACAGACGCCTCCTTGTGACATTCATTACACACAGTCCTAAAACATATGCTCATTATGGCCATGATTGAATTCATTAGGCTGTGATGTGGACAACTTGTGATTAATAATTTATGTGTGTGTATGTGAGTCTAATGCACCCATGTATCATGTGTGTGTGAGTTTGTGTGAAAGGGCAACTTCCACCCATCCTCACACATCTTCCTTGCACATACCACACAAACATATGTGTGTACGCGCACATGCACACAAGAAAGACCAATAGGACACTGGGTTATTTCTAATGCATTTGTGAAACATTTTGGGCATGCGCCAGAGCGTTTGTGGCTTGTAGAAGGTGAGGTCTGTGAGTGCAAGTGACAATAGGACAAGAGTAAAATATTCAAACATTCAACACTAGTGGGATAAATATTTGAGCACTGATTCGACCATTAGCCCACTTTTGAAAAAAATAAATAATCACAGTCAAATACAAACATAAATACTATATTTTGTGTCAGTCTGACACAATATAAAGAGGATTGTTGAATGATATTATCTCAGTAGCCTGGGGTTTATCTAATTGAGGCAGACATGTTGTTTCAATAATATGTAGCTTATTTCAAACTGAAATATAGTCTTGAGTATAGAACACTAGTCTACTCTGCTGCCTAGTAATTTCTAGTACCATAGTCCTGGCTGCTTCTATCAATGATTCATGCTCTCATTGTATTGTCTGCAGCCTAACAGGGAGTAGAGCGCGTTTGTGACTGTGTTTCTGAGTGTGCGTGCACGCCTGCGTGTGTGTGTGTGAGAGAAAGAAAGAAAGAAATAGAGATGGAGATAATAAAACAAAGAGAGACAGATAGAGAGTGTGAAGAAGAGAGAGAGGGAAGGACATGAGAGCCTTCTCGGGGGACCTTAAACAAACTGTAGGCCTGTTTTCTGATCAGGCACAGACAGGAGAACACTTAACGCTGCTGGAGACACTCTAAACAGCCACTGAGGAATTACCCAGTTACTGTCTGTGGAACTGCAAGTGCTTCTGGGACTGTGGAGTGTCCCCAACTAACAAACCCCACACTCACGGACAGACAGAGTTGCTAAATGGAATACACACACAAACACTGGTAGTAGACACTCTTTGACTGATACAAATGATAGGCATGGCTAAATCAAACACTGAGGTACATATGTACACACACACACACACACACACACACACACACACACACACACACACACAGCAAACCAGGTAGATTATGAATAGCTTTGTCTCAACCCACTGAGTGTCTCAACCAGGTGACTAGAAACAAGCTCAAAACAACACATTCTCACTGAGGAGAAACAATGACCTTATTCCTTCTGCTGTTTGATATTTAGATTTTTCTGTGACCTGCATACTGTAACCAGGTTTCCCCAAGTAAAGATGGGCTCAAAGTTAGGCCCCATGATGTTGCAACACAAAAACACCCAGAAAGTTCACCATAATTAGGTATTTCCCTCCCAAGTAAAGTTCATTTCAATTAGTCCCACCTGGGCCCCTCTTCCAGCTCCCTGTGATTTGTCAATGCCCCTACTTGTATTTAGTGCATGTGTGGCGGTCACAGCACCATACATTGTGTTTGTGTACATGTGTTTTTGTGTTTATTTGCATGTGTATGTGCGTGCGTTTGTGTGTGACCTAGAGAGAAGGGACTCCTGCGCCCTTGACATTTCCTTCTTGTACTTGTGATAAATTGCAGAGGTTATTTATTTGTTCTAGAGAGGGAGAATCTCACAGTCCTGCTTTTTACCTAAACACACACAAAAGATGCACAAGGTTTCTGTTCACCAACTGCTCTGCTCTGAAACACACTGTGGAAATCCACTCCCTTGTTTCTCACATTTCTTTTTATATTTCAGCCATTCTGTTTTCACAAAATGTTTTGCCTTTCTAAACGGTAATTAGTTCCAAAATAAAGAAAAATAATTCCTAGTTTGGGCAATATATTAAAAGAGACAAGAACAGACAACGCATATGAAATATATAGGATTATTTTTGTGTTCAAAACAGTCAACCGTTCTGACTTTAGTCTAAATAATCTGAAGGTGGTTCTGTGCGTCAAAGCGTTAGATAGCCTACAGTGTGTCCTATGTTGAGGGTGTACTGTGTCCGCCCCGTCCGTTTTGTGACACCCTCACATGGGCCGATCAATCTGCTGAAAGGAAATCCATCAGGTCACCTTTGGAATTTATCATTTTTGTGCACGTAAAACGAAACGGCCCATGATGGGGCGTATGCTAAATTTAGATTACCTATATGCTAACATATCTCTCTCCTAAAAAAGGTTTAATGGATTATGCTGAGAGGGCAAAATCATGTTCCTGTCCCTGTCAGGTCATTTCAAAGACCTGGACTGTTCTGTACTTGGCAGCTTGGGTGACTCTCTATTCAATGTAACATGAAAGAAGAAAAGATATATACAGTATGCTTCTAGAATTGTGATCCTTTTCAAATCTACAACACACATTGAAATGCAAGTCAACAAAACATGAATGAAATGAAAGTTCATTCATAGAGTGAGAGAGGCTTTCAATATCATCATGTTGAGACTAGAAGTATCTCCTTTGGTTCCTTCAGAAGGAAGGAAGGAAGGAAGGGTATCAAATAGAGAAGTTTAGAAGGTATGAATAAACTATCAGCAGGCATTGAGCAATCACCTGAGTTTGACTTTGTGTGTGTGTGTTTGTGTGTGTGTGTGTGCTAGAGAGTGATAAAAACCGTGGTTTAAGAGATTTATTACGTCTTGTTTGCTTGTGTGTATGTGTGTGTGTGTGTGTGTGTGTGTGTGTGTGTGTGTGTGTGTGTGTGTGTGTGTTTGCGTCGCTCGCAGAGGTTTGAGATGCTTAGCGTCTCTTGTTTGCACACAAGCCCCCTGTGATTATTGTGAGCTCTAGGCAATGCGCACGGTGCTGCCTCTGCTTTCAAAGCAGATTCATTTGCATAGTTATCGCTGCAAAACCCTCGAGTCTTAAGTGTCACATTTGTGTTCAAGACGAGAGATCATAACGACAGATCATCTTCATTTGTGTTCCAGACAGGAGACTGTATCAGTGCATGCAGGCACAGGGTAAAAGAAAACAGCTCTACAAGTCAAACGTTCAGTACAGTACCATCAAACGTCTGTGAATGTGACTCCTGTGGGGGTGTATTTGTGGCAGTGAGGTGACTTTTCCACAGCAGTCAGGAGTTTCGGAGCAGTTAGGCCCAACTCATGCCCCACCGCAATCAAGGTCCGGCACTACGACTTTGTGTATATTTTTCTGCAGATGGCTCACAAAAAGTGCCTTATCCAAGCATTTGCTAAGGTGACAAAATGAGCCGTTTCTTATGTGTTTGTTGATTAGTTTATTTATTTATTTTGTTGTTGTGTTTTTTTTTCCTGCTGAACACAGCTGGTCCCTCCATGCAGAAAGGACCAATATGGCTCTGTCTGTAAATGGGAGTCCGGGGGCCTGAGCCAGAACGCACGGGAGAACCACCCGGAGAAATTTAGCACACGATAGCTCCCAGCGGGTGTCATTTGGGGACCGGAGCAGAGAGATGGTTTTTTTCTCCTTCTTTCTTTCTTTCTTTCTTTCGCCCTTTTTTGCTTTTATTTCCTGAAACTGTGAGCAGGTTGGAGAGCTCAACCCCGGCAGCGGTGCTGACACAACCACTCAGGGACGGCTGTAACAGCTTTCTTAGCACAGCACCTGCTATTGAGCAGTCAGAGAGGGAGGGAGGGAGGGAGAGAGAGAGAGAGAGAGGGAGGGAGGGAGGGAGGGAGGGAGGGGGAGGGGGAGAGAGAGAGAGGGAGAGGGAGAGAAGGAGGGAGAGGGCCAGGCAGAAGGGAGGGAAACTCAATTGTAATCTCAATACTGTCACGGTGCTGAACGCTGGTAATTCGGCTGCTGTGTTGGGGAGTGTCCCAGACTGCCACTTTACCTCAAGACTGAACACGCCGTCTAACGCCAGGCTATATCCACCTACACAGAGATGTTTCACCAGACTACCTGTACAGATATGTTACGCCAGGCTACCTGTACAGATATGTTACACCAGGCTAATTGTACAGATCT
>NW_025537328.1:0-36920 GCF_020615455.1 Coregonus clupeaformis
AGAGACTATTGTTACCATGCAACGAGCAGATGCTTCAGTGCAGGGTTGCCATGTCCGCAGTTTTGCTAACATTTGGGCTACTTTGAAAACGATGTCGCGGGGGGTAAACATGGCATTTCTTCAAACAAAACATATTTTTCACTGTGACCTGCTGCTGACTACCAGGCAGTGAGCAGGCAGGTTGTTACTGAATGAGCAGTAGGAAGGGGGAGGGCCGTGTTCATTCAAAAATCATGTCAAACACTATTATTGCAACTTATTATGTGAGTTGTTAAGCATATTTTTACTCCTGAACTTATTTAGGCTTGCCATAACAAATGGGTTGAATACATATTGACTCAAGACATTTCAGCTTTTCATTTTTTATAGCTTTCTAAACATTTCTAAAAACATAATTCCACTTTGACATTATGGGGTGTTGTGTGTAGGTCAGTGACAGAAAATCTCAATTTATTCCATTTTAAATTCAGGCTGTAACACAACAAAATGTGGGTGTGAATACTTCCTGAAGGCACAGTACATGTACAAGCTTTGAGGGTTTTTTGAAAGAGAAAATCCATCATTATTGTGTGCCTACTGTAAATATGGCTGCCACTTGTCTTTTCCTAGGAATGCTCGGAACATGGCGCGGGATGTGCAGAATTCCTTCTATGACATCGTTGAGGAGGTGGGAGGTCTCACACACACACAGGCTGTGGCTTACATCAAGAAGCTGATGACCAAGGGCCGCTACTCTCAGGACGTGTGGAGCTAAGGAAGATTAAGTTAACGTTACAGCACACCCTCACAACCCCATATGTTAACCTATTTCTTTCGGGTGGAGGGTGAGTGGTAACGGAAAACAGTTTTAAACTGTTTTTGGAGGTAACGTGTCAGCACATAATCACTAAATGGAAAGACGTATGAATGAATGTTTGTTGTACTTATTGTCTTGTTGTGTAATCTTACTGACAGCATTTTGTAGAGACTCGTGCTGAGAGGTAGTGCAATTCATTCAAGATTGGTTGGGAATGGGCTCATACTCCAAATCGACCCCTAACCCCCAGGCCTTTCATGTACACTGAACAAAATATAAACGCAACATGTAAAGTGTTGGTCCCATGTTTCATGAGCTGAAATAAAAGATCCCAGACATTTTCCATCCACACAAAAAGCTTATTTCTCTCAAATTTTGTGCACGTGTAACCACGCCAGCCCAGGACCTCCACATCCGGCTCCTTCACCTGTGGGATCGTCTGAGACCAACCACCCGGACAGCTGATGAATCTGTGGGTTTGCACAACAGAATAATTTCTGCACAAACTGTCAGTAACCGTCTCAGGGAAGCTAATCTGCATGCTCGTCGTCCTCACCAGGGTCTTGACCTGACTGCAGTTTGGCGTCGAACTGACTTCTGTGGGCAAATGCTCACCTTCGATAGCAACTGGCATGCTGGAGAAGTGTGCTCTTCACGGATGAATCCCGGTTTCAACTGTACCAGGTAGAAGTCAGCGTGTATGGCGCCATGTGGGCGAGCGGTTTGCTGATGTCAACATTGTGGACAGAGTGCCCCGTGGTGGTGGGGTTATGGTATGGACAGGCATAAGCTACGGACAATGAACACAATTGCATTTTAAATCGATGGCAATTTGAATGCACAGAGATACCGTGACGAGATCCTGAGGCCCATTGTCGTGCCATTCATCCGCCACCATCACCTCACGTTTCAGCACAATAATGCACGGCCCCATGTCACAAGGATCTGTTCACAATTTCTGGAAGCTGAAAATGTCCCAGTTCTTCCATGGCCTGCATACTCACCAGACATGTCACTGATTGAGCATGTTTGGGATGCTCTGGATTGACGTGTACGACAGCGTGTTCCATATCTGAATTCCCAGTCATGTGAAATCCATAGATTAGGGCCTAATTTATTCATTTCAATTGACTGATTTCCTTATATGAACTGTAACTCAGTAAAATCTTTGAAATAGTTGCATGTTGCGTTTATATTTTTGTTCAGTGTAGATTTGGTCCACGCGCTCCTTTTAAGGTTATGGAACATTTTGGAATAAACCAATAGATTTTTTTATAAAATAGAGTGCAGACCTTCATTGTTTCCCATCAGATTAGAAAAATTGGAGATATTATACATTGAATGTTACACATCGTTTTTGTAAGTGAAACTAGGCGCAAACAGAGGTGATTATGATATGAAATATTGCCTCTGGACGTTTATCATGCTGTGAAGATCCCCACAAGGCGATAAAAAAAGTAATATATTGTAAATTAACTCCTGAAATGTCTACGGCATTGAAAGCATTCTATATTTGCATCTTTAAATGTATTTACAAGTTCAACATGGCTGCCTATTCAGATGCACGAAGGTTGTGTAAATACAGAGAGCAGTGCAAGATTAGTCAAATATGCATACTAGTAGCACATTCATATTGTACCATGTACTGTACAATTCCTACATTTAAATTGCAGTAACTGTTTAGTCATTGAGCCTTGTTCTTCATCGGTTCATTAAACGAAAAGGTTGTAGATTAAATGGTGGTTTACTGTAAAAATGCCCAGGTGTTTTTTTCTCATGCTCTCCCACTGTAAGGCTTAGTACCGACTAGTTATGTTTAGCTGGACACTACCACGGCATTTAGGCAATGCAATATGTGTTGTATTGTATGTGCACTTGCAGTACAACATGAATACATCTATTAACTGTCATTTATGTGTGTTCTGATAATCACTAATTCTGGGATATGTATATGTAAGAACTTTATCTAGTTTTATTTTCTTATGCTGATGGTTGAAAGCCTAAATACAAAATATTTACTTCAATTTTCTGAGGTTCTGTAACCGTATGAAATAGAATCAAGTGGATGATATACGGGTGATGTTCAGCAGTCTATCATTTTAGCACGTCATTTTGTGTTTCTTTTAATAGAGAAACCCTCAACTATTGTAGTGATACAGAATCAAATATGGTATGGTACATGTTGTCATTTAAATAAGAAATGTGCCTTTTTAAAATTGACCTGTGTTACATGACTCTTACCACTTGATCCAGTTTTATATGCAAAATAGCTATTTGTATATAAACAGTAACTTTAAAGCATGCATTTGTAAAGAAATAATAAATGGAGATCATTGATTTGCTTTATTTAGTCTTGGTTGTCATTTATGGCTTCTCTTTACTGTGCACGACTAGTTAATTTTCCAAAGATTACATCATAATCTGCCCTTGTAGCCCACACTCTTGATCACCTCACCCACTTGTCCCCTGCTTCTGAATTTCCAAAATTTTTGAACGATGCATTGCAAAACAAACTGAATGTAATGGATCTAATTTAGTGGTGAGTGGATGCTATTTTGTATTTTATTCTAAGAACACAGATACCTTAAAAGAAAGGTAGGTGCGTGGATCAGAAAACCAAACAGTATCTGGTGTGACCACCATTTCCCTCAAGCAGCACGACACATATCCTTCGCATTGAGTTGATCAGGCTGTTGATTGTGGCCTGTGGAATGTTGTGTCACTCTTCAACAGCTGTGCGAAGTTGCTGTTCATTGCTTGCCCATATCATAACCCCACCGCCACCATTGGGCACTCTGCTGGTCCTGGGGTGGCGTGGTTACACGTGGTCTGCGGTTGTGAGGCCGGTTGGACGTACTGCCAAATTCTCTAAAACGACGTTGGAGTCTGCTTATGGTACAGAAATGAATTTTAAATTCTCTCGCAACATCTCTGGTGGACATTTCTGCAGTCAGCATGCCAATTGCACGCTTCCTCAAAACTTGAGACATATGTAGCATTGTGTTGTGTGACAAAACTGCACATTTTAGAGTGGCTCTTTTATTGTCCCCAGCACAAGAAGCACCTGTGTAATGATCAAGCTGTTTAATCAGCTTCTTGATATGCTACACCTGTCAGGTGGATGGATTATCTTGGCAAAGGACAAATGCTCACTAACAGAGATTTAAACAAATTTGTATACAAAATTAGAGAAAGAAGCTTTTTGTACGTTTGGAAAATTTCTGGGATCTTTTATTTCAGCTCATGAAACATGGGACCAACACTTTACATGTTGCATTTATATTTTGTTAAGTGTAGTTAAGGGGGAAAAACTGATAATACATTAGTGTGATAAAAATGTTTAGTTTGAACTAAAAACTGTTCTGGTTTACTAAGGGTTTTGAAAAACGTTGTTTTAATCTAGGTTGTATAAATCAAGAGTACCAAGAGATTTGTCTACCGTATGTGTAAAAAAACACAAAGTACAAAACACACAAGCCAAAAGGAGTGGTCTTACAATCAACTGACAAGCAAACCCTTTATTGCATTGATTTGACCTTGAACATTCAGAGCCTGCTTGTATATTAAAACCAAAAACATCAGTGAAGAAAAAGTGGACCTTCAAGTACTGCCTCAAAACACTTGTCCAAGCATATTACATCTCAATGTATAACATGAGACAGAAAACACATTGAATGACAACTATGGGCTCGATTAAATCCGTATCGCCGTAGTTCAGAGCTATAGCGGCTTATAACCACACTGACATTTGTATTTTTTTAATGTTATTAGTTATACCAAGAGTTGACGTTTTTACAAGGATTGTGATTGCTGAAAATAGCACGCTTGAAATGTAAATGTAATTTCCGGTCTTCGCGAACATTGCCTTTACATTTCAATCGAGCTATAGCGAGTTTTGCCGTTACGGATTGAAGTCATCAATCTGTCAGTGAAGACACAGGTGCTCCTGGGTGAACCATCACAGATTCTGGCAGTGACTCCGGCATCTTTGCTGTGAAACTCTGGGGGGCACTGACAGACACAGACAGTGGACTGAGGTGGGAATGTTGAGAATGTGGATGTTGAGCCACTGGAGCCCAGTGACTGCTGGTTTGAGAGGCAGATGCATGCCCATGACTGAGTCCATGGCCGAAGCTGTGTTCGTGACTATGTCCATAACCTTGGCTGTGGCTGCAGCTGTGTCCATGTTCGTGACTATGTCCGTGACTTGGCCCAAAGCTATGCTTGAGGCCATATCCATGGTTGTGTCCGTAATAACCTGAGAGCTGAACAGGGCTCCCCTGTGTATAGTAGGAGTGGGCCCAGCCTTCAAATGTCTTTGGTGTGGTCTCGGTAGCCTGTAGGTTGGAGGTAAAGGACACTGGAGCGTAGGCTTGGACTGGGTAGGAGCCTGGGGTTGGAATGATTCTGCAATCAATGAGAACGTGGACAGAATTCAGAGAGCCTATCTATACCAGTAATTCTCTATCTAATCATGGGGGACCACTAGGTGCCTATTGTACAGTATTCAATTACAGCTGAGGATCATCAATTATAACTGCACCTCATTATACTGTAGTACATTATGTGCTCTGGCTTGCACACAGCAATTGTTATTTAATGACCTCTTGTCTTGTCTGATAAATGATATGTCTGGTGCTTTCTTAGTACTCACGGTGGGTGGACCGTCTTCCTTCTCTCCTCTGTTGATGCAGGGACATACAGGACACCAATGTTCCTCAGCAGCCTGAAAGGCATCTTCTTGTCCAGCACTGATGCCCTGGCATCGGACATGTCCAGAAGTGAGAGCCAGCCCTTTCCGTCTGTTTCACCAGTGCAAGTTAAGGAGAATGTGTGACGCAGTGATGCAATATTTTTTCTAAACAAACATGCCATAATGTTCAGCAGCAGGATTCATATACAACACCTATAACCTATTACCACTTAACTACACTACTAAGCACACTTATAAAGCTGTGACATACTGCAGAGGAGTGTATCAGTTATTTTGAACCACAATGAGGTTGGAGTAAGGATACAGATCCCCCCTGCGATGATGGCGATGGCATTGCAAAGGAAGACAGTGTGTGGGACCAAAAGTGTTATGATGAACAGAAACAGCCAGGGCAGGGCTAACATGGGTACAGTGACCCCGAAAAGAAAGCCCTTAACCATACGGGGAGTGCACTGTGGCCATACCCATAAGGGAGAGGGACACTGGAATGAACCCCTCCACCTGGTTCTGGGCAGATGCACCAAACAGTAGCAGACCCAGTATGGTGTACAACACCCCTGTGCTGATAGAGAGCAGCAGAAACATGAGGAGGAACCGAACAGTGCCCACACTCTTCTCAATGCCTCCACAGAGGGGCACCAGAACCCCAATACTGAGGAGTAGCTGGGTCACTGTCTTGTGGTGGAAGGAGTATGTGATGAGCTTGTGCACTGCAAAGGAAGAGGAAAGGATTAAAACATAAATTATAGGGTTGACAGACATAAGCTACACTGGTGTGTTGTGCTGTAGCCTACTGCTGTAGCCTACTGGCACCATCTGTTACATTAGCTATAAGTTTTAATAATAATAATAATGTGGTCCTCTGTAGCTCAGCTGGTAGAGCACGGCGCTTGAAACGCCAAGGTAGTTGGTTCGATCCCCGGGACCACCCATACACAAAAAAATGTATGCACGCATGACTGTAAGTCGCTTTGGATAAAAGCGTCTGCTAAATGGCATATTATTATTATTATTATTATTATTATAATAATATGCCATTTAGCAGACGCTTTTATCCAAAGCGACTTACAGTCATGCGTGCATACATTTTTGTGTATGGGTGGTCCCGGGGATCGAACCCACTATCTTGGCGTTACAAGAGCCGTGCTCTACCAGCTGAGCTACAGAGGACCACCATTCTAGCAAGCTAGCTAACGTTACAACACTCTCATACAAAGTAGCTACTGAGCATATATAACTGTTGATTCACTCAGACCCTCCTAGCTAACTTACCATGCCCATTGCCAAAAACTGTCGTTCCAAGACTGAAGACATCCTCTGATAAACCGAAATATGTAGTGACAGTAAACAAAACAAATGATACTATAATGACAGCAACAATACCACTCGTGAGCCTGAACTCAGGAGTAAAACTCTTGAACCTCTGAACCATATGTTTTAAAATTATTCGGGATATCATTTTGATGACCAATGCATATTTGTCAAACTAGTACTTGGATAATCAAGCACAATAATCAATCAACTTTTCCTCCAATATTGCGCAACACTTTAGCCAGATTGTAGGTAGCTAGCTAGCTAGAGGTTCCCGCTAGATAACACAGCCACAAAGTACAAATAGGCTATATCGTAAAAATTAATGAAAACAAAAATAGGCTTTTTGGTCTTAATTTAAGGTTGGGCATAAGGTTAGCAGTGTGGTTAAGTTTAAAATCAGAGTTTAAGAAGATGAATTGTAGAAATAGGCGGGCAAGCTTGCTAAGCAAAAACAAATGTACTGGA
This sequence comes from Coregonus clupeaformis, assembly GCF_020615455.1. Taxonomy (NCBI): domain Eukaryota; kingdom Metazoa; phylum Chordata; class Actinopteri; order Salmoniformes; family Salmonidae; genus Coregonus; species Coregonus clupeaformis. Next base: position 7,290 of record NW_025537328.1, read on the forward strand.
CTTCCGCATTTGGATTCGTCACAACCACAAAGTTGCTCAACTGTTGCTCAGATCATCAAGTGCTGCATTTGAAGACACTGCCACCTGCTGACATGTGCCTCAAATGTGATGATCAAAGAGTCCTCTACAGCCATTTCAGTTAGATAGCTAGATAGATTTTATTTGACAGTTATAAATTACGACCAGGGGGAGATACCACCAGTCCAGTCCCATACAAGCCTTTCCTGTGACGTATTATGCGCGCCCATAAAACTGTGACCTATTGTGACGTAACCAAGCATAAATTCACTACATAAACTGTGTTCAGCTTTGATATCATCAGTACAATCGCTTTCTTCAGTAAGGTTGTTTCAGGTGCATAGTCTGCCCTAGCTGACACTGTGCAGAGAATAAATACTACGATTGGAAACGGTTGGATAGACCCGTCCTTGGAGTTTAGAACGTCTGGTAGGCTCTTACATTCTTTGGTCCCAAATGGCACCCTGTAGTGTACTACTTTTGACCTGTGCCCATTGGGCTCAGGTCAAAATAAGTGCAATATATGGGCACTGGGGTGCCATTTGGGACATGCCCTTTATGCGTGTATGTGCCAGGATATGTTTTGTGCCAATCAATTGATGGAAATGTATCCCTCAGAAAGCAAGATGAATCATAATGATGAGAGAATCAAAAGAGCTTTAAGGCGCCGCCCTTATGTGGTAAATATCAAATATATATATATATTTAAAAAATCTTCTGTTTTTGTTATCACCTTTTAAATGGAGTGTTGTGTTGACAGTTGAATCCAGTGAGGGTGAACACCCCTGATTCTGTGATGTGGCCAACCGGCAAAGTGCGCAGAAGGCCAAGGCCTGTAAGTCAAATCTGACCTGAAAACAATAACACATAAACATTAGTTATGCTGCATGTACAAACTGCAGTTATCACAGTAAAAGCAAGTGCAGATATCCCTCCTTATCTAACCACATTTGAAATGGAATATTGTCTTGACAGTCTACATCAGTGCAGACCCCTCAGATCCACAAAAGGCCTGTATGTCACATTCAAATCAACCACATAACAGTAGCTACTTAAATTATTTATTGATAGCTACATCATTTATTTCCAAGTTATTTCCAAGGCCAAAATGAGCAAAAGAGTGTTACATTTTTTCTTTACTGTTCACAGCCAATCATTGTGAGCTGTGGGCAGGAACAGACATCTGGGGATGGATGGGACATCAATCCAGAGCCTCTTAGCCAGGTCAGACATCTCTGCTGTTCCCATAGAGACAGAACAGATAGATCAATCTGTTGATTCATATGGCCATTTTGGTTGGCTTGGTTGAATTGACAATCATTCATTAGAAATGCTAAAGAATCCTACAGTATGGAAAGTCTTTAGCCCTATCCCTAATGTTATGGGAGTTGCATTTATTGCATTTCAATACACTTGCATTTTCAATTACCCATAAATTACTCACTACTTGTACAACTATGTTGGATTGCCTAAATATTCAACATTTTCTTGACAGTCAATGCCAGTGTATTCTATGGCTGCCCTAAGTACATGCCTTTGTCTGTCTCCTCAGTCTGGAAGGGTGACTCGGCTGATGGATAGAAATTATGATGGGGTGATCTCATCCTCCAACTCTGACATCTCTATCTACTCCTTCACTGACTGTGAATCTGAGGTAAGACAGTTGTACACCATGTCTTTGTTGAGTGACATCACTGTAAAGAGATTAGTCTCTGACTAGTTTACTCTGATACACAGTCTGATGATGAGGATCATGAAAGGAGGACACCACCGCTGAAAGTGAAGGATGAGGAGGATGGAAAGCTGACAAGGCTTAAAGTGAGGGATATGGTAGAGGACGACGATCTTTCTCTCCAATCCTTCGATGAGTCAGACTTTCTGGTATGTTCTGCAGCATGTATTTGAGTAACTCTTTGACTGAATGTGAAGAATGGACTATGACCAACTAGCTCTATGACACACAGCGTGATAATGGCAATGATGCCTCTGCTGAGGACAGTCCAGGGCCTTCAAAGGAACCACTGAGAAAAGGGGCTTCACTGAAGGACCCTCGACTGGTAGGCTCTTACGTGTGTGTGTGTGTGTGTGTTAGTGGTGCGCGGGTCAGCTGTTTGTTCAACCGAACCCACCCGCAATTGCTAATAACCCAGCCGCAACCGCCCGACTATATGTGATAAAGTGAAAATCTGAGGCCCGCACCTGACCCTAACCCGCAAATATAGAACACCGTCAGAACGATTTCTTAGCAGGGGGTGCAGGATTTTTTTGTGCCTAATTTGGATATGTTTCTGCTTATAATTTCCAACATTTTGGTAGGCTATTTGTTAGTCAACTTGTCTATAATTAGAGAGAAGACTAAATAAACCAAAAACGTTTAGGGATCAAGAAGAAAATGCAATAACTCAAGAAAAAAAGGGAAACATTTTCTGTGCAAAATTTCCAAATGACATCAGTTTGACGGGTTGAAAACGACCAGACATGTTTCTGATAAGATTTCAGTTTGGCTTGGATGCACATTTTATGTGGTTGAAATATTATCAGCTTTTATGATGCTGATAAAGCAGTCCCTAGCTGCGCATTCGCATTCCCTCAAGATGCTGAAAGAAATCATATTTCTCCACTGCTGTTCCCGAGTCAAAATAAAGCCTACATTTGGTGTAGCCTATCATTTTACTGCAAGAAATGCTTAATTCTGCAGGAGTTAATATTAAGACTGTGAGAGGTTAAAGATCTACAGTCAGTGTCCAGATTTCAGTTTCCATTTAATCCATCTGAACAGTAGGCTGTTTGTTCCCTTGACGTGCCATAGGCCTATTTGAATCCCCCTCTTGTGACTGTCGAATTTCTATAGTGCCTCACAATCATCACACATAACATAGGCACTGCCATCATCCTCTTTTAACACTTCACCAAATATTTTCCAAACATTACTTTTCTGGCCGTCCCTTCTTTATTTTCAACTTTCCATTTCGTAGCTTTTCTCTTATTGAATTAAAGCGTTTGGTGATTGGTGTGTAGTCTATCTGGCGCGCGTCAAGTTATGCCCTAAAGTTTAGGCTTACGCACTAATGCCAAATAGCCTATAGATATAACTTGCACAATAATTATACATTTATGGATTTTTTAATGTATTGTTTTCTGTTTATTCAACAATATTTCATGACCCTAAATCCGCCGCCCTGTGGATATAACCGCGGGACTTCTGGTTATGAGTCAACCCGCGCATCACTAGTGTGTGTCACATCTCAATTGTTTGACCCTATGTCTGTACAGATTATTGTGGCGAAACCCAACATCCCTGTCATTGTTGCTCCGCATGCTGTGGAGTACTTACCATACCACCACAGCCCTCGCCTGGCCCCAATCACCAACCTGAGCGAGAACGGTAGGAAGCTGCTCCAGAAAATGTCAGGAGTGGCCCCACAGGTGAGAGGAAATACAGAAAGCCCTTGCCTGGCCCCCATCACCAATACAGGAAGCCCTCGCCTGGCCCCCATCACCAACCTGAGTGAGAACAGCAGGAAGCTGCTCCAGGAAACGGCGCAGAAAATGGCAGGAGTGTACCCACAGGTGAGAGGAAATACAGAAAGCCCTTGCCTGGCCCCCATCACCAATAAAGGAAGCCCTCGCCTGGCCCCCATCACCAACCTGAGTGAGAACAGCAGGAAGCTGCTCCAGGAAACGGCGCAGAAAATGGCAGGAGTGTACCCACAGGTGAGAGGAAACAGGAAGGGGATATTGGCCATATGTCCTACAGTATATCATAACTCTAGATATTGTAGCTCAAGAGTAGAAAATAGCCATAAGCTTATATTACTTTATCTCCTTGTCCACATTATTCAGGAAGGGAAGGTCAAAAGGAAAAAGGGCAAGGCAAAAAAGAGAGTGAAGCAAGAGCAGGCTAGTAACATGAAGCAGGTGGAAAATGTTGGAGAAAGTAAGGAGGACAAGAAAGAGGAAAAGAAGAGTCTGAGGAAGAGGTGAGGAAATAGAAGAAGGAGAAGTAGAACATAACAAGGGCATTTTTGAGATTTATAGAAATAGAATGAGGTAGAGAATTATAGAAATAGAATGAGGTAGCAGAGAAAGAGCAGCTATCTGATGTGTAAGTGAAAACTACTATTTATTGTCCTGTTTGATTGACAGGTTTCTCCAGTGGCTGCTGCCCAAACTTAGATGTTTGAATAAATAATGGCCATCTACTACTACAACACACACACACACAGATATTTTGAGTATTGCTTACTCCTCCAATACACACAGAAACTTAATTTCAGACACAGGAACTATGTTTAGAAAAATACACATATTGGTCTCGTTCTAATATTTTGAGACATGCACTATTCTTTAAAATAAAAAAACTACAAAAAATGTTTGAAATATGCATTTTCAATAAAGCTTTTGAAATTGCAATTATTTGTGTCAGACTGTTTTTTTGTTCTTCATTAATTACAGCAAGGGAACAATTATTGTAGTGACATTACATGACATGTTATGTACCAGTGGGTGTTTTATATTCTGCTGTCCTGCACTGGATCCCACTGTAGGTGGCAGTAGTGCACAAAATAGTTGGTTTGCTCACCAGAAACCCAACCAGGCAGAGAGACTATTGTTACCATGCAACGAGCAGATGCTTCAGTGCAGGGTTGCCATGTCCGCAGTTTTGCTAACATTTGGGCTACTTTGAAAACGATGTCGCGGGGGGTAAACATGGCATTTCTTCAAACAAAACATATTTTTCACTGTGACCTGCTGCTGACTACCAGGCAGTGAGCAGGCAGGTTGTTACTGAATGAGCAGTAGGAAGGGGGAGGGCCGTGTTTTTGTGTGTGTGTTTTAGAGCCACAGCAGGCAGCTGAGTCACCGGCCATCAAGTATGCTATTAATTTGTATGCCATTGTAGGATACTGTAGCCTACCATTTGATACAATAAATATGTTGAAATTAAGATATCACTGGAGTCATTGCAAGTCAATTTGTGCCACTTGTGTAGCCTACCTGGAGCTGGCAAACGGATTTAATAAATAGCCTATAACTTTAAGCATATGTTTTCGTTTCAGTCTCCTCCATCTCCACTAACCGAAGATAATTGTATATATTTTTTTCTATTAATGATGTAAAATAAACAGTTGTACAGAAAGACTCTTCTGAAGGCCAAATTACAGAGGAGGAACTTCTTGATGCAATTAAAGCCTTTAAGTCTGGGAAAACTCCAGGGTTGGATGGCATACCAGTCGAGGTATACCAAACCTCATTTGATATACTCAGAGGACCCTTATTAGCATGTTTTAACCACACCTACAAAAATGGTAGATTATCAGATACTCAACAAGAAGGTCTGATTTCATTATTACTGAAACAGCATCCAAGTGGTAAATATAAAGATCCGGTCCATTAAAAAAATTGGAGGCCCCTTAAACTTCAGTGTTGTGATGCAAAAGTTCTAGCAAAATGTATAGCGTATAGAATTAAAAAGGTATTGTCGGGTATTATTTATCCTAATCAGACAGGTTGTTTACATGGATGATACATTGGAGATAATATAAGACAAGTATTGGAAACAATAGAACACTATGAAAAATCTGGGAAACCAGGCCTGGTATTCATAGCTGACTTTGAAAAGGCTTTTGATAAAGTACGACTGGAATTTATATATAAATGCCTGGAATAAATTTCAATTTTGGAGAATCTCTTATAAAATGGGTTAAAGTTACAGTATGTATAGTAACCCTAGGTGTAAAATAGTAAATAATGACTACTTCTCAGAAAGTTTTAAACTGTCAAGAGGAGTAAAACAAGGTTGTCCACTATCTGCATATCTATTTATTATGGCCATCGAAATGTTAGCTATTAAAATCAGATCCAACAATAATATCAAGGGGTTAGAAATCAAGGGCTTAAAAACAAAGATGTCATTGTACGCTGATGATTCATGCTTTCTTTTAAATCCACAATTTGGATCCCTCCACAGCCTCATAGAGGATCTAGGTACTTTTTCTAACCTTTTACATTACCGTGTAGTTTACCAATAAAATGGTCTGACGGTGATGTGGACATACTCGGTATACATATCCCGAAATAAAGAAATTATCTCACTACAATACATTTTAATAGAAAGTTAGCAAAAATATATAAAAATGTTCTACCATGGAAAGGAAAATACCTGTCTATTTGTGGTAAAATCACCCTGATTAACTCTTTAGTCATATCCCAGTTTACCTATTTGCTTATGGTCTTGCCTACATCTAGGGACCTGTTTTTAAAAATTAAATGAGCAAAAAAAAGATTCAATTTTATTTGGAACGGCAAGCCAGACAAAATTAAACGGGCCTATTTATATAATGAACATGAATTCAGAGGGCAGAAATTATTAAATATTAAAGCATTAGACCTCTCACTAAAGGCTTCAGTCATGCAAAAGTTATACTTAAATCCAAACTGGTTTTCTAGCAGATTAATAAGAATATCTCACCCCATGTTCAAGAATGGCCTTTTCCCCTTTATTCAGATTACAACCTCTCACTGAAAATGAAATCATCTCCAAAATATCACTATTTTAAAAATAAGCCATAGAAAGTTGGTTGCGATTTCAGTTTAATCCACCAGAAAAGACAGAACAAATAATACAACAAATAATGTGGTTAAACTCAAATATAATTTTTATATTATTATTTTTTCAAAAAAATGTTTAAAAAAGGTATAATCTTTGTAAATGATATCATAAATAGGACTAGTGGAGTTATGTCACACATGCAGCTAACAAAAATATATGGAAATGTCTGCTCTACCCAAAATTACAACCAACTAATTGCAGCATTAACGCAAAAATGGAAGAGGCAAGTGGAAGGGGGAAAAAATAAGGAACTTGTCTTCATTAAAGACCAAAATTGGTTAATGAAAATTGTGATAAATAAAAAAGTATATCAGTTTTATTTAAGGACAAAAAATTTGACAGCTGTGCCATATAGATTGCAAAATAGTTGGAAAGAGATTTTCGATGTACCGATACCATGGCACATGGTTTATGAACTGATACGCAAAACAACGCCGGATTCAAAACCTAAAATTTTTCAATTAAAATTATTATACAAAATTCTTGCAACCAATAGAATGTTATATATATGGGGGATACAACCATCCCAGCTCTGCAGATTTTTCTGCGAAGAGACCGATTCATTAGATCATTTGTTTTGGTACTGTCCATGTGTAGCTTGTTTTTGGTCAAAGGTCCAGGAAGAAGAAGTGCAACATTTACCTGGAGCTAACTCTGCAGATAGCACTACTGGGTGATTTGAAAAGTCATAGTCAATCGATCAATAATATAATAATACTTTTAACAAAAATGTTTATCTTTAATTTACAATCTGTAGAAACTATGAGAATAGAAAGGTTCAGAACTTTTGTGAAACATCACAGCACAGTTGAAAAATATATGGCAAATGTAAATAAAAAATGGATGGTGTTAAGAGATAGATGGGAGGGGTTGAGTGGAGCTGAAGGGTGGGATTAAAAACAACAAGATAACTAATGTAAAATATATTGTGATGGGACCAACACTTTACATGTTGCATTTATATTTTTGTTAAGTGTAGTTAAGGGGGAAAAACTGATAATACATTAGTGTGATAAAAATGTTTAGTTTGAACTAAAAACTGTTCTGGTTTACTAAGGGTTTTGAAAAACGTTGTTTTAATCTAGGTTATATAAATCAAGAGTACCAAGAGATTTGTCTACCGTCTGTGTAAAAAAACACAAAGTACAAAACACACAAGCCAAAAGGAGTGGTCTTACAATCAACTGACAATCAAACCCTTCTTGCATTGATTTGACCTTGAACATTCAGAGCCTGCTTGTATATTCAAACCAAAAACATCAGTGAAGAAAAAGTGGACCTTCAAGTACTGCCTCAAACCACTTGTCCAAGCATATTACATCTCAATGTATAACATGAGACAGAAAACACATTGAATGACAACTATGGGCTCGATTAAATCCGTATTGCCGTAGTTCAGAGCTATAGCGGCTTATAACCACACTGACATTTTTTATTTTTTTTATGTTATTAGTTATACCAAGATTTGACGTTTTTACAAGGATTGTGATTGCTGAAAATAGCACGCTTGAAATGTAAATGTAATTTCCGGTCTTCGCGAACATTGCCTTTAAATTTCAATCGAGCTATAGCGAGTTTTGCCGTTACGGATTGAAGTCATCAATCTGTCAGTGAAGACACAGGTGCTCCTGGGTGAACCATCACAGATTCTGGCAGTGACTCCAGCATTTTTGCTGTGAAACTCTGGGGGGCACTGACAGACACAGACAGTGGACTGAGGTGGGAATGTTGAGAATGTGGATGTTGAGCCACTGGAGCCCAGTGACTGCTGGTTTGAGAGGCAGATGCATGCCCATGACTGAGTCCATGGCCGAAGCTGTGTTCGTGACTATGTCCATGACCTTGGCTGTGGCTGCAGCTGTGTCCATGTTCGTGACTATGTCCGTGACTTGGCCCAAAGCTATGCTTGAGGCCATATCCATGGTTGTGTCCATTATAACCTGAGAGCTGAACAGGGCTCCCCTGTGTATAGTAGGAGTTGGCCCAGCCTTCAAATGTCTTTGGTGTGGTCTCGGTAGCCTGTAGGTTGGAGGTAAAGGACACTGGAGCGTAGGCTTGGACTGGGTAGGAGCCTGGGGTTGGAATGATTCTGCAATCAATGAGAACGTGGACAGATTTCAGAGAGCCTATCTATACCAGTAATTCTCTATCTAATCATGGGGGACCACTAGGTGCCTATTGTACAGTATTCAATTACAGCTGCGGATCATCAATTATAACTGCACCTCATTATACTGTAGTACATTATGTGCTCTGGCTTGCACACAGCAATTGTTATTTAATGACCTCTTGTCTTGTCTGATAAATGATATGTCTGGTGCTTTCTCAGTACTTACGGTGGGTGGACCGTCTTCCTTCTCTCCTCTGTTGATGCAGGGACATACAGGACACCAATGTTCCTCAGCAGCCTGAAAGGCATCTTCTTGTCCAGCACTGATGCCCTGGCATCGGACATGTCCAGAAGTGAGAGCCAGCCCTTACCGTCTGTTTCACCAGTGCAAGTTAAGGAGAATGTGTGACGCAGTGATGCAAGATTTTTTCTAAACAAACATGCCATAATGTTCAGCAGCAGGATTCATATACAACACCTATAACCTATTACCACTTAACTACACTACTAAGCACACTTATAAAGCTGTGACATACTGCAGAGGAGTGTATCAGTTATTTTGAACCACAATGAGGTTATAGCCGGCCGCGACCGGGAGACCCATGGGGCGGCGCACAATTGGCCCAGCGTCGTCCAGGGTAGGGGAGGGAATGGCCGGCAGGGATGTAGCTCAGTTGGTAGAGCATGGCGTTTGCAACGCCAGGGTTGTGGGTTCGATTCCCACGGGGGGCCAGTATGAAAAATTAAAAAATAACTCACTAACTGTAAGTCGCTCTGGATAAGAGCGTCTGCTAAATGACTAAAATGTAAATGTAAATGAGTAAGGATACAGATCCCCCCCTGCGATGATGGCGATGGCATTGCAAAGGAAGACAGTGTGTGGGACCAAAAGTGTTATGATGAACAGAAACAGCCAGGGCAGGGCTAACATGGGTACAGTGACCCCGAAAAGAAAGCCCTTAACCATACGGGAGTGCACTGTGGCCATACCCATAAGGGAGAGGGACACTGGAATGAACCCCTCCACCTGTTTCTGGGCAGATGCACCAAACAGTAGCAGACCCAGTATGGTGTACAACACCCCTGTGCTGATAGAGAGCAGCAGAAACATGAGGAGGAACCGAACAGTCCCCACACTCTTCTCAATGCCTCCACAGAGGGGCACCAGAACCCCAATACTGAGGAGTAGCTGGGTCACTGTCTTGTGGTGGAAGGAGTATGTGATGAGCTTGTGCACTGCAAAGGAAGAGGAAAGGATTAAAACATAAATGATAGGGTTGACAGACATAAGCTGCACTGGTGTGTTGTGCTGTAGCCTGCTGCTGTAGCCTACTGGCACCATCTGTTACATTAGCTATACGTTTTAGCAAGCTAGCTAACGTTACAACACTCTCATTCAAAGTAGCTACTGAGCATATATGACTGTTGATTCACTCAGACCCTCCTAGCTAACTTACCATGCCCATTGCCAAAAACTGTCGTTCCAAGACTGAAGACATCCTCTGATAAACCGAAATATGTAGTGACAGTAAACAAAACAAATGATACTCTAATGACAGCAACAATCCCACTCGTGAGCCTGAACTCAGGAGTAAAACTCTTGAACCTCTGAACCATATGTTTTAAAACTATTCGGATATCATTTTGATGCCCAATGCATATTTGTCAAACTTGGATAATCAAGTACAATAATCAATCTTTTCCTCCAATATTGCGTAAAACTTTAGCCAGATTATAGGTAGCTAGCTAGCTAGCTAGAGGTTCCCACTAGATAACAAAGCCACAAATTACAAATAGGCTATATCTTAAAAATTAATGAAAACAAAAATAGGCTTTTTGGTCTTAATTTAAGGTTGGGCATAAGGTTAGCAGTGTGGTTAAGTTTAAAATCCGAGTTTAAGAAGATGAATTGTAGAAATAGGCGGGCAAGCTTGCTAAGCAAAAACAAATGTACTGGACTTCCGCATTTGGATTTGTCACAACCACAAAGTTGCTCAACTGTTGCTCAGATCATCAAGTGCTGCATTTGAAGACACTGCCACCTGCTGACATGTGCCTCAAATGTGATGATCAAAGAGTCCTCAACAGCCATTTGAGTTAGATAGCTAGATAGATTTTATTTGACAGTTATGAATTACGACCAGGGGGAGATACCACCAGTCCAGTCCCATACAAGCCTTTCCTGTGACGTATTATGCGCGGCCATAAAACTGTGACCTATTGTGACGTAACCAAGCATAAATTCACTACATAAACTGTGTTCAGCTTTGATACAATCAGTACAATCGCTTTCTTCAGTCAGGTTGTTTCAGGTGCATAGTCTGCCCTAGCTGACACTGTGCAGAGAATAAATACTACGATTGGAAACGGTTGGATAGACCCGTGCGCACTGCACAAGGTGATTTGGAGTTTAGAACGTCTGGTAGGCTCTTACATTCTTTGGTCCCAAATGGCACCCTGTAGTGTACTACTTTTGACCTGTGCCCATTGGACTCAGGTCAAAATAAGTGCAATATATGGGCACTGGGGTGCCATTTGGGACATGCCCTTTATGCGTGTGTGTGCCAGGATATGTTTTGTGCCAATCAATTGATGGAAATGTATCCCTCAGAAAGCAAGATGAATCGTAATGATGAGTGAATCAAAAGAGCTTTAAGGCGCCGCCCTTATGTGTTAAATATCAAATATATATATATATATTTAAAAAATCTTCTGTTTTTGTTATCACCTTTTAAATGGAGTGTTGTGTTGACAGTTGAATCCAGTGAGGGTGAACACCCCTGATTCTGTGATGTGGCCAACCGGCAAAGTGCGCAGAAGGCCAAGGCCTGTAAGTCAAATCTGACCTGAAAACAATAACACATAAACATTAGTTATGCTGCATGTACAAACTGCAGTTATCACAATAAAAGCAAGTGCAGATATCCCTCCTTATCTAACCACATTTGAAATGGAATATTGTCTTGACAGTCTACTTCAGTGCAGACCCCTCAGATCCACAAAAGGCCTGTATGTCACATTCAAATCAACCACATAACAGTAGCTACTTAAATTATTTATTGATAGCTACATCATTTATTTCCAAGTTATTTCCAAGGCCAAAATGAGCAAAAGAGTGTTACATTTTTTCTTTACTGTTCACAGCCAATCATTGTGAGCTGTGGGCAGGAACAGACATCTGGGGATGGATGGGACATCAATCCAGAGCCTCTTAGCCAGGTCAGACATCTCTGCTGTTCCCATAGAGACAGAACAGATAGATCAATCTGTTGATTCATATGGCCATTTTGGTTGGCTTGGTTGAATTGACAATCATTCATTAGAAATGCTAAAGAATGGGGCGGAGCTAGCATGTTGGAGTGAACGGCTGTGTGTGAGAGGCTCCCGCAACTTTTTTGCGAAATAATCTAACCTAACTTACTTTATTGCACTTGTTACAACAAACTTTTCTTACTAATACAATATTGTAACTTTCTATGTGAAAATGCCTAGTAATAAGCGACCAAAGGACAATAAATCCACATCAGAGGTCTACACCCCACCAAACAACGAGACAAACATGGCGGAAGGCACAGGTAACAACGTGACACTTACAGAACTTACCCGGGCTTTGGGAGAACTACGTGTTGCTATAGCGGAGGATCTTAAGGCTACTATTGCTGAACTGGACACTAAAATCGAGAGCACCATTCGAACGGTCGCTTCGCAGGGCCAGAGTATTGTGGACCTTGAGAAAGCTTCTGAATTCAACGCTGGTAGGATCGACGAGTTAGAGATGCTATGCACGTCATTGCAGGATAATGTGCAGAGGCTTTCTGTGAAAGTGGTCGACCTGGAGGGCAGATCCAGGCGGCATAACCTTTGCGTTGTGGGTCTGGCAGAAGGGGTGGAGGCGGGCTCTCGCCCCACCGACTTCTTCGCCAAGCTACTGAAGGATGCAATGGGACCGGATGTTTTGGCGTCGGATCCCCTAGTGGACCGTGCACATCGCGCCCTTGTCCCAGTGCCTGGACCGGGCCAGCGTCCTCGCCCAGTAATCATCTGTTGTCACAGTTTCAAGACCAAGGATCTTATCCTGCGCGAGGCTCGAATGAGGGGCAACCTGTTACATAAAGGGCACCCCTTTCGTGTCTATGAGGACTATGCGCCCGATGTGGCAAAGCACCGCGCTGGCTACAGAGATGTCATGACCAAACTCTACAAACTCCATCTTCACCCAGCCTTGCTCTTCCCTGCAAGACTAAGAATTACCCCGCCTTCCGGGGAGAAGATCTGGCTCTCCTCGGTTCTGGACGCAGAGAAGTTTGTCCGGGAATATACACCAATCCCCCGTACAGGTTAGAGTGCCTTGTCATTGTGTGTTAAGGTCTGCTCACGGACTCGAATCCATACCATACCATATACGGGTGAAACCGTAATTAAATCGGTCTCAGGAACAAAAGAGGTCAACACGACTTCTAAGGTATACTAGTTATTTTAATTAATGCAAAAACCTTCAATGGTAAATATGATGTTTCGTATATACGGGCTCTCTGACATGCCTCGCAGGACATCCCAGAGAACTAACTCATTGCTCTAGAAACAATACCCAAATACTCTGACAGAGGAAGTTTCCCACTTCTCTGCTGGCCAATTAGAGTAAAGATTTGAGCAGTTTAAACTATCTCAGCCAATACGTTGATGCAGGGGGTTGCTCTCATCTCCTCGGCGCCATTTGTTACACACTCCAGGCAGACACAAGATTATCATAACAACCTGTCATAGTGAGAAGAGCCAGCTCCCTTAGACATCATTCCCATGTCAAAGGAAGACTCATAGATCACAATGAACCATTATAGTCTTGTATTTGAAGACACAATCCTTATCTTCTCTTCACATCAATCACAGCCTTGCCAGGTGTCACAGCCTACATTAGCCCAGTCAAGAATGCATTCTTTCTAAGTTAGTCATCCTATCAGTTTAGAAGAATAATAAATCCCTAATAATCCCCCTTTTCACACCACATAAGGTGTGATTCAAAAATAAGAAAACACAGATCTTCATTCATTATAATACAAAACAAACAAAAAATCACACTTTTATTAATAGGCCATTATGATACTAAAAAATGCAAACGCTCAGTCCATCTACACCCCACTTGCAAATTGTTACCAGTCATCAAGGAACTTCAAACCATCACATAAGAAAAGACAAACATTCACACGGTTAACTTGATTAATAAAGTATAAAACACAGGATTAATAGAACACAAAACATAAGACTATTAAAACATAAAACACAAACAGAGAAGTATATTTTGGCCCCCTTTAGACACCCTCTAGTGTCACTCCACCAAGCCTGGTAGGTCATATCCTCCATTCCTAGGTTGGAGTCCAGGATTGGGCCTTATCTCACCATCTGTGGGAAATCACCTTCTCCATCTCCTTTCTCACCAAACCTCAGACACAGGAAATAAGACAACATCCACAAAGAACAAGTATACCCATAGAAGCTATAACTTCACCCAGAATAGTTACAACAATAGTTTTCCATTTACCAAATATGTTATCAAACCAACCGTTTATGGAGCTATCAATATCAGATCTCTCAGCCAGTTTGTTTGTCAGTGTAGTTACTCCCATGAAGCTCTTTTGTCACTGACCCGTCCGGTGCTATATTGTTTGAGGATGAAAATACAGCACATATATCCAAACAGAACACAAACTCCGCCCCTCTCAGCCAAAAGCATATCTAACGCTATTCTATTCTGCTTTGTCATTAAGATAGTTGCCGCTGTCTGCTCATCTAATCCCTTTATTGCATCACAAGTGTGGTTTATAAATCTTTGCTGGTTATAGTAAATATAATTTATCCAATCGAAGTTTTTATTAATTGTTGACCAACAAAAATACTTGATTCAAACTCAACTGTGGTCTGATTCCTAGCTTTGAATTGTTCTGTAACCTCTCGAGGTACTCCTATCCCATCACAGGATCCTTTCATCAAAGGATCCCAGGAGGAGGTCCTACTTTCTATTTGACAACTCACCAGTCTCTGACACGTTTGATTGTTTACATATGTAGTTGAGTTCACAATCAGTTATCACCACACAACCATCAGATGTCAGCACAGGCCTGGTTTTGGGTCCTACAATCCTCTGTCTGCAACAAATAGGAGAGATTAGTCATGTTCTCTTTCAGTTGTGATATTCTCTGTGTAGGAGCAGAGCTAAGATGCCCTACTCTGTATCCTATCTTACTAGTCCTAGAAAAACGATTAGAATCCCCTGAGACTTCAAACGTAGGCAACCTAGGTCGGAATGAGTTTGTTATCGGGGGATACTGATAGTTCAAGTTACTACAAGACTCTTTCACCACATTCCCAGGTGGTTTGCATGGGGATAAACCTGTTTTTGCGTACTTCAGACATTCAGACAGTACCTACCCTTCTATGGGTCGCACTGCCATTTCTGGTAATTCCCTACCCTCACAACACTACACCTGTCCCCAAACTGTATATGGAGATTTACATATCCCCCACGCTCTCGATATGAGCAACTACATAGTCCCAGGATGTACACGGCGACACACATATAGTGATGTCCTCCCCTAAAGTCCTTAATCTTCCCCTTTCCCTACGTCTAGCTGTCTCCTATGCCTTCTAGACTATGCTCAGGTATCATTTTATCAACTTGTTTTAGGTTAACTACTACTTTTGGCTGATCAGAAGGGTTTGAGTGTGTTAGGAATATGGCCCCCACAATCAGACAGCTACCTACCGTCAGGAGACCTGTGAATCCCCACCCTTGCCCTGAGAACATGTCAGACGCCAACCCATTACTTTACCTTCTACCAAACTCACACAGGGATGATCAGACAGGGTAAGGGAATCTTCGTTAAGGAGGCAACCCCCGGACCATAGTGGTGATCGGATCTTTCTCCTAACTCTGTGTTTGTTCATCAGGTGTAACTGGGTTTACCTTTTTTGCAGTGTGTGACATGCACCCAGATTGATCTAATAGGACTTGATAGGGCCCTTCCCAACAGGCCTGCTTCCAGTTTTTCTTCTTTTAGGGACTGGATCCACACCCAGTCTCCTGGTGTGATAGAGTGGGTCACCTTCTCCTTTAGTTCACCTGTGGGGCACAAAACCTCTGACATACGGGTGTGGTTAATAAACTATCTTCACACATACATGTTCAGCTCTCAATTTCTATTGTTGTTTTTCTTTTTAAGTATTATTATTTAATTCTATCAATATTATTTAATCCTATCACTCCCCCTTTTTGACACATGATTCGCCCATGTGTCAATATTACCACCTTTCTAAACCATTTCTTATGTAATTTATCATCCTATTGCCATGTCTTTAATTTTTTAGATTATCTTTTGCTCCTTTATTGCTCCTCCCACTTCCTTTGTCTTTTATGGAAGCTAAATTCAACTTTCATCCAGTTCAGAATCAATTAGTAATCCAATCAATCAATCTCTTATCTTATAAAAACACTCATGTTTAGTTCAAACTCTGTTCTACCCAGGCTCTCCCGGGCTTGACCTGAAGACTAATTGTTGGACATGACAAGTCTATTTCTTAAGTTACCTAAGTCTTCTGTCTAGCAACAAAGAATAAAATCTCTATGTTCATGATTAACCCAGTTATATCTAATAGCCCACCAGAAAACCTAATCATCTTTAAATCACTACCAATGTCATATCCCTCGTTATTCTCTACCATTTGGATAACATCCCTGATGTATGTATGCCTCCTTAGAGTTCCAAATTACTTTACCATGGGCTACCATTGCCTTCCCATAGCTAAGATCACTTAATTTACCCGTATGCAGTACATAATGGAGTACGCAAACTTTACAGCACTTTATCATTACCAATAAGCTCATCATTTGTTTTTTGTTTTAACGGTTTTGGCGCTCCAAATATAGCAGTTTTTATGGATGAGTTTAACATTCTCCCCCTCCTGTGTTATAGTGTGTCCTAGGTAAATGACCTCGATCTACCAAAGTTTAAGTTTCTTTCTGCTCACTTTGTGTCCCTGTTCTTCCAGGAAGGTTAACAATTGGATTGTATCCCTCTTACATCCCTCCTGGAGTGGGATTAGCCAATAGAATATCATCTATATAAACTAACATTTGCATCCTTCCCTATGTTCAAACTTTCCCAAATTATTAGTTATAGCCTGGGCTAAGATTGTAAGACTTTCTGAAACTAACTGTAAGTCCATGACCATCCTCCAGTCGGCGCTAGGTGCCTCCTTTCTAACAGGAAATAATGGAGAGTTGCATTGTACCACATCTCCAGGAATTATCACCCCTCCCTTAAGTAAATGCTCAAATGTAGGTGTTATCCCTTTTATTGCTTCTGGTTTCATAGTATATTGCTTTTGGTATGGTCTATTATCGGATCGAGGAATCACTTGTACTGGAGCTACCCCCTTTATTAGTCCTACATCTGTTGTCCTTGTGACCATAATTTGAACATAATTGCTGCTAACTCACCCTCCTGTTCCTGAGTTAAGAAAATCTCTTCCTGTCATCCGTTAAAACTTATCTCCAGATGGACACTGGGCTGGGTTTTTGCTCTCCCATTCAACTTTATTCTATATCTCCCAGTGGAGTGGCCATACTGATCCCCATTCGGTGTATTCTGCCAGTCAGTAATGTTCTTCCCTTGTTTTATATATTTACCTAGTGATAAACATTCCTCTGAATGTTCTTTCACTAGGACAACATGGGGGCTCCACCTTTCTCTGTACAGCCTCTGGCTCTGTGAACCCATTTTAACCCAATTTGAAAAAACAACAATCACAAATAGCCAGGCCTCACTCCATTTGATAGCTCACTTTTATGACCTAAATTCTGCCTAACTGAGATAAGCTAATCTCTTTCTCCTAGTGATATTCTAAAGATGG
This sequence comes from Coregonus clupeaformis, assembly GCF_020615455.1. Classification (NCBI taxonomy): domain Eukaryota; kingdom Metazoa; phylum Chordata; class Actinopteri; order Salmoniformes; family Salmonidae; genus Coregonus; species Coregonus clupeaformis. The sequence goes on from NW_025537328.1 coordinate 24,935, forward strand.
TAGTACACACAAAACATGATAGATATTCCCAGTCTTAACCCATCAATAATTGTTTGTATCATTCTAATTCCTCCTAACTAATCCATTAAACCACTCAAAATTCCTCGAGTATACTATGATCATTTAATTGATTACCCTAACTCTGCTACATGTGATCTCATCTCAAATTATCCATTTATCAATTATTTATTCAACCCCCTAGGAAAACCTGTCTTCTATTCTATTGTTCCTGTACTCCCTGTATATGTCATATTTGAGTTTTTAGCCAATATAATCACAGTTACATCAAATGTTCCCTCATTTAATGGTATTTTCTTTCTAATATAACTTCCCTAAATGAGATTAAATCCCCTGCCTTCCTCTACTATCCTTATATCATTACTGGATCAATGATAATAACCGTAACAACTATCAACAACAATTGTAATATCTATTTCACACTAAATTGTGTCTTTTTTCTGATTATGCTACAATTGTAGCCTATTTTATCGCCCCAGTCCAAAATATAAGTTTATGTAACAAATCCATAACCCACCACAGGCTGGCGCTATTCCCCCATCACAACAGCCAATGTCACTTGCATCCACTTAACCAAAATACATTATCGTTCTAAAATGTACCCCAAAAAAATATTTCCCAGCTAAGCCATTTCAGTTCGCTATTCAATTTATTTAACTGTTCTCTCTGATTATGCCCTAATTAATAAAACAAATACTTGCTATCGTTGGTCAGCATACGCTTAATGACATTCTTATCATCTGAACTATACTGTCTCTCACCCTCCCCTTGCTCCTTCGGGGAGAGCGCATGGTAACCTTATAACATATTTACATAGACTTTCCTAGAATACTTCTATTTAAGCTATCTAATTCAACCTTTCAGCTATATAGCCCCATTGCGAAAGCTTTGTCTACTGTCCCTACCTGTGTTCGAACCAGGGACAACGCCAGTCACTTCACACCATCTGCGATGCTCTCAAAGTAACTACTTCCAGTTCATAGAGCAAGTGACGTCACCAAATGAAAATCGCAGTAGCTTTCACCTTAGCAAAAAACTATCTCTCTCTTTGATTCCCTATTGTATAATTTAGTTTTTCTATTTACCCCCTAAACACGCTCGCTACAAATACTCCATTCAACATTACCAAACCAAATACTCCATCGTACCCATTCAATCAACACAGCAGCCGTGGAATTCACACTCATAAATGCAGATTATTACTCCATGCCTTGAAATGATAAATAGATTTCCACTAATAGTACCATTAATGATCTCATCTTACCCTCTGACACAAAATGAAGTTCCCTCACTGTACTACGTTAGCTCTACCATGATAATTAGTTCGATTTAACCCTCTATTTGCTTTGTACTATATTATACATTACGTCTAAAACAACATTACTTATGGTCAGTTTATTCCGCCATCATATTATCCAACAACGCCACAATCTTAAACTCATATGGGGCTGGAGTTATAACCAATAGCGCCGCGCCAACAACCGAGAGGTCGCGGTTCCAATCCCCGAGCCGACCAGGCGAAAAATCTGCCGATGTGCCCTCGAGCAAGGCACTCAACCCCAATTTGTTCCCATAAATCGCTCTAGACAAGAGCGTCTGCTAAATGACTCAAATGTAATGTAAAAGAACAACACCTCATAAGGAGTGCCCAGCAGGAGTCCAATTCCTATCAGAAAACATACATACAAACATTCAGACACTCCCAATCTCTCCCAGGGGGAAAAAGTTCTTCTTCACCCTGAGTGAGATTGTTGTTCCCATAAGGGTTTCTTCATTGTGTTGTCAGGATTGGTTCTCGCTGCTCAAATCAGCCCTGACTTCTGTCAGTGATCTAGAAGGAGTGGGGGCTGGTGTGCAATGAGTTAGATGGTGTCAGTGTGCGCCTAATTTACCTCTGACCTGGACTGAGTGTGAAGTAACCTCCTTCACTTCGTACGATCCAGTCCACCTGGGTTCCAGCCACTTTCTCTTGTGGACTTTAACCCTCACCCAGCCTCCCACGTTTACCTTCAGTGTCAGCGTACTTCCCGACAGCTCCCCCTCTTGGGCCTTCTGCGCCTGAGAAGAGAGTGCTGCAGAAAATTCCGTCAATTTCTTCACATAATCAGTCATTTCTATCTGTTGTACATCAAGGGCGGGCATATGACCTCCCTCCCTTGGTGGACCTGGCATTACTCTCCCTGTCATTCGTTGTTCTATGTATTCATTGAATTTGGGTATGTTTATGTTTGGTCCTGCCATCTTGCTTTCTCTATCTTGGATGTATTATCGGTAGCAAATACAGACTTATCTCATGTATGACACCCTCGCATATAAAGAGGCTAATTTATATAATTTGTAATGCAATTATTATCATAAGAATCAGAATTCCAGTCACATATACCAATGCAGTAATCTCTACACACAGCACACACCACGCTTTAGTTATCTCACGCTTGTTCTAGAATCATGCACAACTTCAATATCAGTCTCCCCAGTCCCCGGTTCCTGAAACCCTAGGTCAAATTCACTCAATTCCACAGATTGGTGTTCGGTCTCATAAGTCTCACTATAACTTCCCATCATCCATTACACGTTATAATACATAAAAACACAGACACGTTAAAATATAAACACAGCAAAACAAAACTGCCAATTAGAATACAATACCTTAAAAAATTTAGGTTACCAGAGCGTCCTAAAACATAGTCTCAGTTCAACTGCCACCCTTCACACAACCTTATACTTATGTGAAGTCACAGAAGCAACTGGATCCCTATCAAAGGATTTTCTTTAGACAACTCAATCACTAGGAAAGACTTAATCTCAGCTTAATTGTACCTTTCACACAACCATTTATATGGAACGTTTTAAGTGTGAAATCACAGAGATAACTGGCATCCCCGGGAATTTAATACCTCTGGTCAATTTTCGGTGATTCTCCCCCACCTAATTAGTTAAAGTTGGTGCATGTTTATATTTAAACGATAAACCGAATTATTTCGCTCTAATTGTTTAACCAGTATTTTGCACGGTCAAACATCAAACGTTAGATCAAATAATAAACCAAGTAGCCCAAACCAAGCACCTAAAACCAGTATTATTCTATGTCAAACATCAAACCTCAAATCAAATACTAAACCGAATTGTTTCGACACAACTATTCAAAAGCAGTATTATGCTATTTCAAACACCAAACGTTATATTTCAATATATCAATTCAACCGTTTTAGTTCAGTCACACAATTCATCACTTTAGCTTTATGTTCCCAATTGTTTTTAACGGGTTATATGGTTTAAGCAACCACAAATCCAACAGTTATTCCCAAATTATACCGTTTGGACAGCCACAGACGTCTTATGATTCCCAATTTGTTTTCTATCAAGATATACAGGTTTATCATTCACACTTTCATGCATACGACAACACTCGCACTGTTTAACTTTCTATAGTACCTCCTATGGGTGTCTTTTGTTAACGTTTGCACAATTTAAACCTTATTTCCTATTTGTAATTCTCATTATTTACTGTTTTTAAAATATTCTTTGTATTCACAGCCAAAAATGGTACACAGTTAAGCGTAGTATACAGTTATCACACAGCAAAAATAGTACACAGTTATCGCCCTCACTCACAATACACAGTCATAATCCTATCATACAGTCAAATATGTCACACAGTCATCAATTACACCCATTTTCCACACACAATCTATTTGGGCACACAGCCTCTTCTATTTTATTCAAGACACTGTGCTGAACCTAGCCGCAACCCTTAGTTACGGACCTTGCCAGTCACCAGTATTACAGCCGCGTCTATTTTATTCAAAACACTGTGCTGAACCTAGCCGCAACCCTTAGTTACGGACCTTGCCAGTCACCAGTATTATCTAAAATTTCCCGAACCTTAGCCGTATCCTCGTAGTTACGGACCTTGCCGGTGTAATTCTTCGAACCTAGTCGTACTCTCGTAGTTACGAACCTTGCCGATAGCAATTATCTAAGCCAATTAATCCCTGTACCTTCGAACCTAGCCGTACCCTCGCAGTTACGGACCTTGCCGATAGAACAAATACTCTCTAGTACCATGGTTTTTTAAACATCACATTTAGCAAAGGTTTGCATGTCACAATATTGTGCTTGTCTACTCATAATAGTTTCATAATTTAGTTCACTTACATCAGACAGTTGTTTCACAAAATTAATTTGAATAAAGCCAATTTGCAGATTTTCAGTTATTTAACAATAGGCATCTGCTTACCTTTAATTTTGTCCGGACTTTTTGTGAAACACAGTCCAATGAAAGAGATGACCAATGGGCCGGAAAGTATCCAGCGAAGTCCCTTCTACCAGATCACGACGGGTATCACCAATTGTCAAAGTCGCGTCAATTCAAATCTGGTATCAGGAACAAAAGAGGTCAACACGACTTCTAAGGTATACTAGTTATTTTAATTAATGCAAAAACCTTCAATGGTAAATATGATGTTTCGTATATACGGGCTCTCTGACATGCCTCGCAGGACATCCCAGAGAACTAACTCATTGCTCTAGAAACAATACCCAAATACTCTGACAGAGGAAGTTTCCCACTTCTCTGCTGGCCAATTAGAGTAAAGATTTGAGCAGTTTAAACTATCTCAGCCAATACGTTGATGCAGGGGGTTGCTCTCATCTCCTCGGCGCCATTTGTTACACACTCCAGGCAGACACAAGATTATCATAACAACCTGTCATAGTGAGAAGAGCCAGCTCCCTTAGACATCATTCCCATGTCAAAGGAAGACTCATAGATCACAATGAACCATTATAGTCTTGTATTTGAAGACACAATCCTTATCTTCTCTTCACATCAATCACAGCCTTGCCAGGTGTCACAGCCTACATTAGCCCAGTCAAGAATGCATTCTTTCTAAGTTAGTCATCCTATCAGTTTAGAAGAATAATAAATCCCTAATACATACCATAACGGGTGAAACCGTATTAAACGGTCTCAGCAAGGGCTACCGAACATGTAATACGATGAGCTGACCAATGGAGGGCGGTCAGAGCTCTCACTTAACGTTAATTTCACTTTCATTCCGACTGGGTTTAGAGCGATGCCTGTTTGGGAGGCCTTCCAGGTCGGATCATTGACACTTTCGGATGGATATACTTATATTCCCCCATTTTTGTTTTGTTTCGTTATTTATTTTTCAATTCTTACATTATTCCTGTGCGTACATATAATAATAATTATTTGTACTTTATTATTATTTTCTCTTAGCATTTTAGTATTATGTATGTGTATATTTTAAATTTGTATAGATTATTATTCTGGGGTATGCATGTTTGTGTATGTAGATGTGTGTGTATGGATGTATATGTGTATGCGTGTGTATGTATCTGTATATATTTAAGAATATTTATTTTATATGTATATATTTTTTGGGGTGTGTGTATGTATGTGTGCGTGTATACGTGTGTATATGTGTGTGCGTATATATATATATATATATATATATATATATACGTATGTGTGTGTGTGTATGTATGTAGGTATGCACATGTATGTATGTGTGTGTGTGTGTGTGTGGATGTGTATGTGTGCACATATGTATATATAAATCACTATTTTTTAAAATTATTTGAAAATAATGTATTATTATTATTATTTTTACATTTTTTAATTTTTTTACATTTTTATTTACTTTGTTATTTTTTTGATTGGGGGGTACGTTCAATTTATCAAAATCCTTGTTCCCTTCTCCTAACCCACAATATGTAACTGTCCTGCTGTCTATGTCGGTTACTGATGGTTTATGTTTAGACCGGTATTGCTTAGCAATAGAATCTTGTGATGATACATCTTGCTTATCTCAGGGATTGACCCAAGATTAACCTTAAGTGCGCAATATGTTTAAGTTGCAACTTATTCTGTTTAGGTTTATTAGATGCTAATTGAACACTTTAAGTGCGGGAGCCTCCTCAGTTCATATGTTAGTAGAAGTTCTAGGATAGCGAGAGGTGAGCGCATAGTTGGGATTTTATTTGTGTTTTACCTCTTGTTCGAGGGCGCGCCGTGCTTTTTTGGCATCGGCCAGACAATGTGTTTGTTATTTTTATTTTCATATTTATTTCTGTCCTATGTGTGTATGCCTGTTAAATGTGGGTTGATGGGGGGGGTAAAGGTTGGGGAAAGTAGGGGAACAGGGTGGAGAGTAAAGGTGCTTGCGGGGGGGAGGGGTGGGTTGGATACTGCTCGGGTGTAGGTGCTACATATGCTGATCGTGATGGTTTGGTGCGCTTTCTTACCTTTTTAGTGAGTTACATGTTATGCAGGCCACCATAGGAACTACAAATGAGAGGAGGGCGGGACTTACATTCACTTCCTGGAATGTCAAGGGTTTAAACGAACCAATTAAGAGAGGCAGGGTCCTAGCCCACTTGAAAGCACTTTCGTCTGATATTATATTTTTGCAAGAAACCCATCTGAAAAACAAATCTCATAACAGACTTAAATGTAAGTGGGTGGGACAAGTGTATCACTCTAACTTCTCTGCCAAAACGAGAGGCACAGCGATTCTGGTACGGAAAGGAATTCCCTTTCTACATAAAACCACTATTGTGGATAAAGAGGGTCGTTATGTGATCGTAATAGGAGAGATCCATTCTACTTCTGTAACTCTACTAAATATCTATGGGCCAAACATTGATAACCCCTCTTTTTCAAAAGAGTCCTTGCCCTGATTCCAGATATCTCCCATACTAATCTGGTCATTGGAGGGGACCTTAACTGTGTACTAGACCAATATTTGGATAGATCCTCTACCCGGCGAACCCCTACCTCCTATTCAAGCGAATTCTTGAATACCTACATAAAAAATTCTAACTTATTTGATATATGGAGGATCTCTAATCCTACGGGTAGGGAATACTCCTTTTACTCTCATGTTCACAATGTATATACTCGAATTGACTACTTTTTGGTTGATGCTAAACTACTCCCCTATACCTGTAATGTGAGATATCATGATATTATAATCTCTGACCACAGTCCACTCATCTTCTCCCTGAGATTGGGTGACATCGTACCAAACGAGAGGGTCTGGAGGTTGAATCCTCAACTCCTCACAGAACCAACATTCTGTGAACATCTTAAAGACCAAATTACATTTTTATTTGATACCAACGACAACACAGAGACTTCCCCAGCATTATTGTGGGAAACGCTGAAGGCTTATTTGAGAGGCTGTATCATCTCCTTTCAGACTGCCAGTAGGCAAAACAGAAAAAAATTGGTAGAACTGGAGGGACAAATTCACTTACTGGATAGGGAGAATGCTAGACATCCATCTATGGAGAAACATAAACAAATTATGTCTTTTAAAATTTTAATACAATCAGATCCTCTCGGCTAAAATTGCTAAATCTTTTCTCTATGCCAAGCAAAAATATTTTGAGTTTGGTGACAAACCACACAAATTACTCGCCAGACAACTTCGAAAAAACGTGAGTGACCGAATGATTCACAAAGTTAAATCTGCATCTGGGGAATTACTCTCCTCCCCCAAAGACATCAATGACAGATTCCGTCAGTTTTATGAGACTCTATATACATCTAAAGCGGATCCTAATCCCTTAATTATGCATAACTTTTTGGAGGACTGTAATCTTCCTGCCCTGAACCAGGAAGACTCTAACTTCCTGAATAAGGAAATATCTCTTGAAGAAATTAGAGAAACAATTAAATCTCTAAAGAGTGGCAAGACCCCGGGCCCAGATGGATACCCTGGTGAATTCTATAAAACATTCAGCAACATGCTATCTCCCTACCTGCACAAAATGTTGGTTCGGGCCAATGAGGATGGAGCTCTCCCATCTACTTTGGATGAGGCGTTTATTACAGTTATACATAAGAAGGGTAAAGATCCGGAAGAGGTAGGGTCATACAGACCAATATCCCTCCTTAATACAGACCAAAAGATTTTAGCAAAAACTCTGGCTAACAGGCTTAGCACTTTAATTGGCAAATTGGTCCATTCGGACCAGACCGGCTTTATCCCTAATAGAAACTCATTCTTCAATCTCAGGCGCCTCTTCACATTATGTATTCTCAGAGGTTACCTAACGTGGACCTTGCCGTTATATCTCTTGACGCCGAAAAGGCCTTTGACCAAGTTGAGTGGCCCTATCTATTCAAGGTCCTACAGAAATTTAATATTGGAGATGGGTTCATAAATTGGATCCAGCTTTTATATAGGAACCCCTGTGCGAGAATACTCACTAACCAATCAATGTCGCCCCGATTTAACCTCCACAGAGGGACAAGGCAGGGTTGTGCGCTGTCGCCTATGCTCTTCGCCCTAATTATTGAACCTCTCGCTCAAGCGATCAGATCTCATTCAGCAATACACGGCTATAATACTAAAGATACTCTAAATAAGATTTCCCTATACGCAGATGATATTCTCCTCTATGTAACAGAACCCCACGCTAGTATTCCAGCTATTCTTGAGGTGATTAATTTGTTTGGTACCTTCTCGGGATATAGAATAAATTGGAACAAGAGGGAATTAATGCCCATACGGTTGCAAAACACCTCCTGGCTAGAACATCTTCCAGTTAAGTTATCTTCAGAAAAATGTATCTACCTTGGAATTGTAGTTACCAAACAATACTCCTTACTATTTAAAGAGAATTTCCCTTCTCTGATGCAAAATCTCAAGGCAAACAAACAGTTTTGGAGAACTCTCCCAATTTCTCTGCTCGGAAGAATTAATGCCATTAAAATGGTCTTCCTCCCACAACTGCTCTACCTATACCAGAACATCCCAGTATTCATACCTAAATCATTTCATAAACAACTGGACTCTATTATCAATCCTTTCATCTGGGATTATAAAACACACAGGATAGGTATAAAACACCTATGTAAATCCAAGATGGAAGGAGGATTGTCTCTCCCAAATTTTATATTTTACTATTGGGCCGCTAACCTCCGCGCTGTTACGTTTTTTGCTGGATGACGCAACCCCGCCATCCAGCTGGCTTAGCATGGAGCGGGAGGAGTGTCACCCCTTCTCTATTGGTGCCGTGATTTTGTCACCTGTTAATCTGGAGATGTCACTTTACCATAACAATCCTATTATACATAGCACAGTCCGAATCTGGAAGCAAATTAAAGTCCACTTTGAGCTTAGACCAATATCATTCATGCTCCCTGTTGCCAGGAATCCCTCCTTTGCCCCCTCTAACCTTGATAACACCTTTGAGCGATGGGGGAGAGTTGGGGATAAGTACCATAGGGGATTTATATATAGGAGGGACCTTTGCTTCCTTTGAAGCGCTGAGGGAAACTTATAACCTTCCCAGAAGTAACTTTTTCAGATACCTACAAATTAGAGACTATGTTAGAAAACACCTCCCAACATTTGAGAATGCTAAACCTTCCATGTTTGACGGATGCATAAAAATATGCCCCACCTCAGACAAACTGATATCTCGTCTATATGACGCTTTTCAATCTGTTAGCGCACCCTCTACAGATGCCATTAAGGCAAAATGGGAGGAAGAACTAGGGACTGATATTTCGGTGGCAGACTGGGAGGATAGCTTGGAGTATATCCACACCTGCTCCATTAACTCCAGACATCGTCTCATACAATTTAAGGTATTACACAGATTACACTACTCCAAAACTAAACTGCATAGGATATTTCCTGATACATCCCCTATGTGTGATAAATGTCAGGCTGAGCAGGGTACACTACTCCACTGCTTTGCCCTATGCTCTAGTCTGTATGGTTATTGGTGTGGAATATTTGGGGTCCTCTCTGAAGTTCTGGAGACTTCAATAGACCCAGACCCGCTTCTGATAATCCTGGGAGTGTCCGATTCCCTAAACGGATTAACCAACTCCCAAAAACAACTCATCTCTTACAGTCTAATTTCGGCAAAAAAATTAATCTTGTTGTTTTGGAAAAGGAGGGAAGCGCCCTCTACCAAATTATGGCTCAGCGAAGTGGCAAAAACTGTACACTTAGAAAGAATTAGATATATTCTGAACAATAAATTATCAACATTTGATCAAATCTGGCAGCCTTTCCTCTCTTACCTGGACCAGTCGGTGCTGTGAATTTGTACTTTTTAACGCACTCTCAATTGTCATATTGTAATCTACCTTTGGGCAGCGTGTGCTGGCGCTGACACTCGAGCAGTCGGGAGGGGAATAGGGTGGAATAGGGGGGGATAAGTGGGGGGGGTTACATATACCCTTTTTCTTTCTACCTGTCCCTGTTCTGTATGTCGTGTTTTGTAATATTTGTTTTGTGTCCAGAACTCTGGGTCTTGTTGTTCATGTCTGTTCTCTTATGTTTAGATAAGAACTGTACACATGTCTTTCATACCTACAGTGGGGAAAAAAAGTATTTAGTCAGCCACCAATTGTGCAAGTTCTCCCACTTAAAAAGATGAGAGAGGCCTGTAATTTTCATCATAGGTACACGTCAACTATGACAGACAAAATGAGAAAAAAAAATCCAGAAAATCACATTGTAGGATTTTTAATGAATTTATTTGCAAATTATGGTGGAAAATAAGTATTTGGTCACCTACAAACAAGCAAGATTTCTGGCTCTCACAGACCTGTAACTTCTTCTTTAAGAGGCTCCTCTGTCCTCCACTCGTTACCTGTATTAATGTCACCTGTTTGAACTTGTTATCAGTATAAAAGACACCTGTCCACAACCTCAAACAGTCACACTCCAAACTCCACTATGGCCAAGACCAAAGAGCTGTCAAAGGACACCAGAAACAAAATTGTAGACCTGCACCAGGCTGGTAAGACTGAATCTGCAATAGGTAAGCAGCTTGGTTTGAAGAAATCAATTGTGGGAGCAATTATTAGGAAATGGAAGACATACAAGACCACTGATAATCTCCCTCGATCTGGGGCTCCACGCAAGATCTCACCCCGTGGGGTCAAAATGATCACAAGAATGGTGAGCAAAAATCCCAGAACCACACGGGGGGACCTAGTGAATGACCTGCAGAGAGCTGGGACCAAAGTAACAAAGCCTACCATCAGTAACACACTACGCCGCCAGGGACTCAAATCCTGCAGTGCAAGACGTGTCCCTCTGCTTAAGCCAGTACATGTCCAGGCCCGTCTGAAGTTTGCTAGAGTGCATTTGGATGATCCAGAAGAGGATTGGGAGAATGTCATATGGTCAGATGAAACCAAAATAGAACTTTTTGGTAAAAACTCAACTCGTCGTGTTTGGAGGACAAAGAATGCTGAGTTGCATCCAAAGAACACCATACCTACTGTGAAGCATGGGGGTGGAAACATCATGCTTTGGGGCTGTTTTTCTGCAAAGGGACCAGGACGACTGATCCGTGTAAAGGAAAGAATGAATGTATCGTGAGATTTTGAGTGAAAACCTCCTTCCATCAGCAAGGGCATTGAAGATGAAACGTGGCTAGGTCTTTCAGCATGACAATGATCCCAAACACACCGCCCGGGCAATGAAGGAGTGGCTTCGTAAGAAGCATTTCAAGGTCCTGGAGTGGCCTAGCCAGTCTCCAGATCTCAACCCCATAGAAAATCTTTGGAGGGAGTTGAAAGTCCGTGTTGCCCAGCGACAGCCCCAAAACATCACTGCTCTAGAGGAGATCTGCATGGAGGAATGGGCCAAAATACCAGCAACAGTGTGTGAAAACCTTGTGAAGACTTACAGAAAACGTTTGACCTGTGTCATTGCCAACAAAGGGTATATAACAAAGTATTGAGAAACTTTTGTTATTGACCAAATACTTATTTTCCACCATAATTTGCAAATAAATTCATTAAAAATCCTACAATGTGATTTTCTGGATTTTTTTTCTCATTTTGTCTGTCATAGTTGACGTGTACCTATGATGAAAATTACAGGCCTCTCTCATCTTTTTAAGTGGGAGAATTTGCACAATTGGTGGCTGACTAAATACTTTTTTTTCCCCACTGTAT
>NW_025537329.1:0-22500 GCF_020615455.1 Coregonus clupeaformis
GTAATAACATGGTAATATACAGTACCAGTAATAACATGGCTAAATACAGTACCAGTAATAACATGGCTATATACAGTACCAGTAATAACATGGCTATATACAGTACCAGTAATAACATGGTTATATACAGTACCAGTAATAACATGACTATATACAGTACCAGTAATAACATGGCTATATACAGTACCAGTAATAACATGGCTATATACAGTACCAGTAATAACATGGTTATATACAGTACCGGTAATAACATGGTTATATACAGTACCAGTAATAACATGGCTATATACAGTACCAGTAATAACATGGTTATATACAGTACCAGTAATAACATGGCTATATACAGTACCAGTAATAACATGGCTATATACAGTACCGTAATAACATGGTTATATACATGTACCAGTAATAACATGGCTATATACAGTACGTAATAACATGGCTATATACAGTACCGGTAATAACATGGTTATATACAGTACCAGTAATAACATGGCTATATACAATACCAGTAATAACAAGGCTATATACAGTACCAGTAATAACATGGCTATATACAGTACCAGTAATAACATGGCTATATACAGTACCAGTAATAACATGGCTATATACAGTACCAGTAATAACATGGCTATATACAGTACCAGTAATAACATGGCTATATACAGTACCAGTAATAACATGACTATATACAGTACCAGTAATAACATGGCTATATACAGTACCAGTAATAACATGGCTATATACAAGTACCAGTAATAACATGGCTATATACAGTACCAGTAATAACATGGCTATATACAGTACCAGTAATAACATGGCTATATACAGTACCAGTAATAACATGGTTATATACAGTACCAGTAATAACATGGCTATATACAGTACCAGTAATAACATGGTTATATACAGTACCGGTAATAACATGGCTATATACAGTACCAGTAATAACATGGCTATATACAGTACCGGTAATAACATGGCTATATACAGTACCAGTAATAACATGGCTATATACAGTACCGGTAATAACATGGTTATATACAGTACCAGTAATAACATGGCTATATACAGTACCGATAATAACATGGTTATATACAGTACCAGTAATAACATGGTTATATACAGTACCGGTAATAACATGGTTATATACAGTACCAGTAATAACATGATTATATACAGTACCGTAATAACATGGTTATATACAGTACCAGTAATAACATGGTTATATCCAGTACCAGTAATAACATGGCTTATATACAGTACCAGTAATAACATGGCTATATACAGTACCAGTAATAACATGGCTATATACAGTACCGGTAATAACATGGCTATATACAGTACCAGTAATAACATGGCTATATACAGAACCCGTAATAACATGGTTATGTACTGTACCAGTAATAACATGGCTATATACAGTACCGGTAATAACATGGCTATATACAGTACCAGTAATAACATGGCTATATACAGCACCAGTAATAACATGGTTATATACAGTACCAGTAATAACATGGCTATATACAGTACCAGTAATAACATGGTTATATACAGTACCAGTAATAACATGGCTATATACAGTACCAGTAATAACATGGTAATATACAGTACCAGTAATAACATGGCTATATACAGTACCAGTAATAACATGGCTATATACAGTACCAGTAATAACATGGTTATATACAGTACCAGTAATAACATGGCTATATACAGTACCAGTAATAACATGGCTATATACAGTACCAGTAATAACATGGCTATATACAGTACCAGTAATAACATGGCTATATACAGTACCAGTAATACCATGGCTATATACAGTACCAGTAATAACATGGTTATATACAGTATCGGTAATAACATGGTTATATACAGTACCGGTAATAACATGGCTATATACAGTACCAGTAATAACATGGCTATATACAGTACCAGCAATAACATGGCTATATACAGTACCAGTAATAACATGGCTATATACAGTACCAGTAATAACATGGCTATATACAGTACCAGTAATAACATGGTTATATACTGTACCAGTAATAACATGGCTATATACAGTACCAGTAATAACATGGCTATATACAGTACCAGTAATAACATGGCTATATACAGTACCGGTAATAACATGGCTATATACAGTACCGGTAATAACATGGCTATATACAGTACCAGTAATAACATGGCTATATACAGTACCGGTAATACCATGGCTATATACAGTACCAGTAATAACATGGCTATATACAGTACCTGTAATAACATGGTTATATACTGTACCAGTAATAACATGGTTATATACAGTACCAGTAATAACATGGTTATATACAGTAGCGGTAATAACATGGCTATATACAGTACCGGTAATAACATGGTTAGATACAGTACCAGTAATAACATGGCTATATACAGTACCAGTAATAACATGGTTATATACTGTACCAGTAATAACATGGCTATATACAGTACCAGTAATAACATGGTTATATACAGTACCAGTAATAACATGGTTATATACAGCACCAGTAATAACATGGCTATATACAGCACCAGTAATAACATGGTTATATACAGCACCAGTAATAACATGGATATATACAGTACCAGTAATAACATGCCTATATACAGTACCAGTAATAACATGGTTATATACAGTACCGGTAATAACATGCCTATATACAGTACCGGTAATAACATGGCTATATACAGTACCAGTAATAACATGGTTATATACTGTACCAGTAATAACGTGGATTATATACAGTATCAGTAATAACATGGTTATATCAGTACCAGTAATAACATGGCTATATACAGTACCAGTAATAACATGGCTATATACAGTACCAGTAATAACATGGTTATATACAGTACCGGTAATAACATGCCTATATACAGTACCGGTAATAACATGGCTATATACAGTACCAGTAATAACATGGTTATATACTGTACCAGTAATAACATGGTTATATACAGTACCAGTAATAACATGGTTATATCCAGTACCAGTAATAACATGGCTATATACAGTACCAGTAATAACATGGCTATATACAGTACCAGTAATAACATGGTTATATACAGTACCGGTAATAACATGCCTATATACAGTACCAGTAATAACATGGCTATATACAAGTACCAGTAATAACATGGCTATATACAGTACCAGTAATAACATGGTTATATACTGTACCAGTAATAACATGGTTATATACAGTACCAGTAATAACATGGTTATATCCAGCACCAGTAATAACATGGCTATATACAGTACCAGTAATAACATGGCTATATACAGTACCAGTAATAACATGGTTATATACAGTACCGGTAATAACATGCCTATATACAGTACCAGTAATAACATGGCTATATACAGTACCAGTAATAACATGGTTATATACTGTACCAGTAATAACATGGTTATATACAGTACCAGTAATAACATGGTTATATCCAGTACCAGTAATAACATGGCTATATACAGTACCAGTAATAACATGGCTATATACAGTACCAGTAATAACATGGTTATATACAGTACCGGTAATAACATGCCTATATACAGTACCAGTAATAACATGGCTATATACAGTACCAGTAATAACATGGCTATATACAGTACCAGTAATAACATGGTTATATACTGTACCAGTAATAACATGGTTATATACAGTACCAGTAATAACATGGTTATATCCAGCACCAGTAATAACATGGCTATATACAGTACCAGTAATAACATGGCTATATACAGTACCAGTAATAACATGGTTATATACAGTACCGGTAATAACATGCCTATATACAGTACCAGTAATAACACGGCTATATACAGTACCAGTAATAACATGGTTATATACTGTACCAGTAATAACATGGTTATATACAGCACCAGTAATAACATGGTTATATCCAGTACCAGTAATAACATGGCTATATACAGTACCAGTAATAACATGGTAATATACAGTACCAGTAATAACATGGTTATATACAGTACCAGTAATAACATGGCTATATACAGTACGGTAATAACATGGTTATATACAGTACCAGTAATAACATGGTTATATACAGTACCAGTAATAACATGGTTATATACAGTACCAGTAATAAGATGGCTATATACAGTACCAGTAATAACATGGCTATATACAGTACCAGTAATAACATGGTTATATACAGTACCAGTAATAAGATGGCTATATACAGTACCAGTATTAACATGGTTATATACAGTACCAGTAATAAGATGGCTATATACAGTACCAGTAATAACATGGTTATATACAGTACCAGTAATAAGATGGCTATATACAGTACCAGTAATAACTACTGGCTATATACAGTACCGGTAATAACATGGCTATATACAGTACCAGTAATAACATGGCTATATACAGTACCAGTAATAACATGGCTATATACAGTACCAGTAATAACATGGCTATATACAGTACCAGTAATAACATGGTTATATACAGTACCAGTAATAACATGGCTATATACAGTACCAGTAATAACATGGCTATATACAGTCCCAGTAAAAACATGGCTATATACAGTACCGGTAATATCTAGAGTCTGTATCATATCTTCCGTCTGCACAATAGTCAGAAATAGATTACAGGAAGATAAGCCTACTTTTGCATGTTTCATTGATTTCCAGAAAGCTTTTGATTTTGTAAATAGGGATCTTCTAGCCTGTAGTTTGTTAAAGGCAGGGGTTGATGGGAAATGTTAATGTGCAATCCAGTCTCTCTACAAAGCTCGGTGTGCATGTTAATGAATATGGAACAGATTGGTTTCCAATACCCTCAGGTAAAACAAGGAGACGCCTTATCACCGATTCTGTTTGCTATGTTTATTAAGGATTTGGCAAAAGAAATGTAGTTGAGGAGACAGACCACCAGATATACCCTGGCATTATGTAGCTGAGGAGACAGACCACCAGATATACCCTGGCATTATGTGACTGAGGAGACAGACCACCAGATATACCCTGGCATTATGTAGCTGAGGAGACAGACCACAAGATATACCCTGGCATTATGTAGCTGAGCCATGAGGAGACAGACCACCAGATATACCCTGGCATTATGTAGCTGAGGAGACAGACCACCAGATATACCCTGGCATTATGTGGAGCTGAGAGACAGACCACCAGATATACCCTGGCATTATGTAGCTGAGCCATGAGGAGACAGACCACCAGATATACCCTGGCATTGTGTAGCTGAGGAGACAGACCACCAGATATACCCTGGCATTATGTAGCTGAGGAGACAGACCACCAGTTATACCCTGGCATTATGTAGCTGAGGAGACAGACCACCAGATATACCCTGGCATTATGTGACTGAGGAGACAGACCACCAGATATACCCTGGCATTATGAAGCTGAGCCATGAGGAGACAGACCACCAGATATACCCTGGCATTATGTAGCTGAGGAGACAGACCACCAGATATACCCTGGCATTATGAAGCTAGAGGAGAAAGACCACCAGATATATCCTGGCATTATGTAGCTGAGGAGACAGACCACCAGATATACCCTGGCATTATGTAGCTGAGGAGACAGACCACCAGATATACCCTGGCATTATGTGGCTGAGGAGACAGACCACCAGATATACCCTGGCATTATGTAGCTGAGCAGACAGACCACCAGATATACCCCTGGCATTATGTGACTGAGGAGACAGACCACCAGATATACCCTGGCATTATGAAGCTGAGCCATGAGGAGACAGACCACCAGATATACCCTGGCATTATGTGACTGAGGAGACAGACCACCAGATATACCCTGGCATTATGAAGCTGAGGAGAAAGACCACCAGATATATCCTGGCATTATGTAGCTGAGGAGACAGACCACCAGATATACCCTGGCATTATGTAGCTGAGGAGACGGACCACCAGATATACCCTGGCATTATGTGGCTGAGGAGACAGACCACCAGATATACCCTGGCATTATGTAGCTGAGCAGACAGACCACCAGATATACCCTGGCATTATGTGGCTGAGGAGACAGACCACCAGATATACCCTGGCATTATGTAGCTGAGGAGACAGACCACCAGAATACCCTGGCATTATGTAGCTGAGGAGACAGACCACCAGATATACCCTGGCATTATGTAGCTGAGGAGACAGACCAACAGATATACCCTGGCATTATGTAGCTGAGCCATGAGGAGACAGACCACCAGATATACCCTGGCATTATGTAGCTGAGGAGACAGACCACAAGATATACCCTGGCATTATGTGGCTGAGGAGACAGACAACCAGATATACCCTGGCATTATGTGGCTGAGGAGACAGACCACCAGATATACACTGACATTATGTAGCTGAGCCATGAGGAGACAGACCACCAGATATACCCTGGCATTATGTAGCTGAGGAGACAGACCACAAGATATACCCTGGCATTATGTGGCTGAGGAGACAGACAACCAGATATACCCTGGCATTATGTGGCTGAGGAGACAGACCACCAGATATACACTGACATTATGTAGCTGAGGAGACAGACCACCAGATATACCCTGGCATTATGTAGCTGAGGAGACAGACCACCAGATATACCCTGGCATTATGTAGCTGAGGAGACAGACCACCAGATATACCCTGGCATTGTGTAGCTGAGGAGAAAGACCACCAGATATACCCTGGCATTATGTAGCTGAGGAGACAGACCACCAGATATACCCTGGCATTGTGTAGCTGAGGAGACAGACCACCAGATATACCCTGGCATTATGTAGCTGAGGAGACAGACCACCAGATATACCCTGGCATTATGTAGCTGAGGAGACAGACCACCAGATATACCCTGGCATTATGTGGCTGAGGAGTCAGACCACCATATATACCCTGGCATTATGTAGCTGAGGAGACAGACCACCAGATATACCCTGGCATTATGTAGCTGAGCCATGAGGAGACAGACCACCAGATATACCCTGGCATTATGTAGCTGAGGAGACAGACCACCAGATATACCCTGGCATTATGTAGCTGAGGAGACAGACCACCAGATATACCCTGGCATTGTGTAGCTGAGGAGAAAGACCACCAGATATACCCTGGCATTATGTAGCTGAGGAGACAGACCACCAGATATACCCTGGCATTGTGTAGCTGAGGAGACAGACCACCAGATATACCCTGGCATTATGTAGCTGAGGAGACAGACCACCATATATACCCTGGCATTATGTGGCTGAGAGACACACCACCAGATATACCCTGGCATTATGTAGCTGGGGAGACAGACCACCAGATATACCCTGGCATTATGTAGCTGAGGAGACAGACCACCAGATATACCCTGGCATTATGTAGCTGAGCCATGAGGAGACAGACCACCAGATATACACTGGCATTATGTAGCTGAGGAGACAGACCACCAGATATACCCTGGCATTATGTAGCTGAGGAGAAAGACCACCAGATATACCCTGGCATTATGTAGCTGAGGAGACAGACCACCAGATATACCCTGGCATTATGTAGCTGAGGAGACAGACCACCAGATATACCCTGGCATTATGTGGCTGAGGAGACAGACCACCAGATATACCCTGGCATTATGTAGCTGAGGAGACAGACCACCAGATATACCCTGGCATTATGTAGGCTGAGCCATGAGGAGACAGACCACCAGATATACCCTGGCATTATGTAGCTGAGGAGACAGACCACCAGATATACCCTGGCATTATGTAGCTGAGGAGACAGACCACCAGATATACCCTGGCATTATGTAGCTGAGGAGACAAGACGACCAGATATACCCTGGCATTATGTAGCTGAGGAGACAGACCACCAGATATACCCTGGCATTATGTAGCTGAGCCATGAGGAGACAGACCACCAGATATACCCTGGCATTATGTAGCTGAGGAGACAGACCACCAGATATACCCTGGCATTATGTGGCTGAGGAGACAGACTACCAGATATACCCTGGCATTATGTAGCTGAGCCATGAGGAGACAGACCACCAGATATGCCTGGCATTGTGTAGCTGAGGAGACAGACCACCAGATATACCCTGGCATTATGTGGCTGAGGAGACAGACCACCAGATATACCCTGGCATTATGTAGCTGAGGAGACAGACCACCAGATATACCCTGGCATTATGTAGCTTGAGCCATGAGGAGACAGACCACCAGATATACCCTGGCATTATGTAGCTGAGGAGACAGACCACCAGATATACCCTGGCATTATGTAGCTGAGGAGACAGACCACCATATATAACCTGGCATTATGTGGCTGAGGAGACAGACCACCAGACATACCCTGGCATTATGTAGTTGAGGAAACAGACCACCAGATATACCCTGGCAATGTAGCAGAGGAGACAGACCAACAGATATACCCTGTCATTATGTGGCTGAGGAGACAGACCACCAGAGTATACCCTGGCATTATGTAGCTGAGGAGCAGACCACCATATATACCCTGGCATTATGTGGCTGAGCCATGAGGAGACAGACCACCAGATATACCCTGGCATTATGTAGCTGAGGAGACAGACCACCAGATATACCCTGGGCATTATGTAGCTGAGGAGAGAGACCACCAGATATACCCTGGCATTAGTAGCTGAGGAGACCGACCACCAGATATACCCCTAGCATTATGTAGCTGAGGAGACAGACCACCAGATATACCCTGGCATTATGTAGCTGAGGGAGACAGACCACCATATATAACCTGGCATTATGTGGTGAGGAGACAGACCACCAGACATACCCTGGCATTATGTAGTTGAGGAAACAGACCACCAGATATACCCTGGCATTATGTAGCAGAGGAGACAGACCAACAGATATACCCTGTCATTATGTGGCTGAGGAGACAGACCACCAGATATACCCTGGCATTATGTAGCTGAGGAGCAGACCACCATATATACTCCTGGCATTATGTGGCTGAGCCATGAGGAGACAGACCACCAGATATACCCTGGCATTATGTAGCTGAGGAGACAGACCACCAGATATACCCTGGCATTATGTAGCTGAGGAGACAGACCACCAGATATACCCTGGCATTATGTAGCTGAGGAGACCGACCACCAGATATAACCTGGCATTATGTAGCTGAGGAGACAGACCACCAGATATACCTGGCATTATGTAGCTGAGGAGGAAGACCACCAGATATACCCTGGCATTATGTAGCTGAGGAGACAGACCACCAGATATACCCTGGCATTATGTGGCTGAGCCATGAGGAGACAGACCACCAGATATACCCTGGCATTATGTAGCTGGGAGACAGACCACCAGATATCCGGCATTATGTAGCTGAGGAGACAGACCACCAGATATACCCTGGCATTATGTGGCTGAGGAGACAGACTACCAGATATACCCTGGCATTATGTAGCTGAGCCATGAGGGAGACAGACCACCAGATATACCCTGGCATTGTGTAGCTGAGGAGACAGACCACCAGATATACCCTGGCATTATGTGGCTGAGGAGACAGACCACCAGATATACCCTGGCATTATGTAGCTGAGGAGACAGACCACCAGATATACCCTGGCATTATGTAGCTGAGCCATGAGGAGACAGACCACCAGATATACCCTAGCATTATGTAGCTGAGGAGACAGACCACCAGATATACCCTGGCATTATGTAGCTGAGGAGACAGACCACCATATATAACCTGGCATTATGTGGCTGAGGAGACAGACCACCAGACATACCCTGGCATTATGTAGTTGAGGAAACAGACCACCAGATATACCCTGGCATTATGTAGCAGAGGAGACAGACCAACAGATATACCCTGTCATTATGTGGCTGAGGAGACAGACCACCAGATATACCCTGGCATTATGTGGCTGAGGAGCAGACCACCATATATACCCTGGCATTATGTGGCTGAGCCATGAGGGAGACAGACCACCAGATATACCCGGCATTATGTAGCTGAGGAGACAGACCACCAGATATACCCTGGCATTATGTAGCTGAGGAGAGAGACCACCAGATATACCCTGGCATTATGTAGCTGAGGAGACCGACCACCAGATATACCTAGCATTATGTAGCTGAGGAGACAGACCACCAGATATACCCTGGCATTATGTAGCTGAGGAGACAGACCACCATATATAACCTGGCATTATGTGGCTGAGGAGACAGACCACCGTAGACATACCCTGGCATTATGTAGTTGAGGAAACAGACTCCACCAGATATACCCTGGCATTATGTAGCAGAGGAGACAGACCAACAGATATACCCTGTCATTATGTGGCTGAGGAGACAGACCACCAGATATACCCTGGCATTATGTGGCTGAGGAGCAGACCACCATATATACCCTGGCATTATGTGGCTGAGCCATGAGGGGAGACAGACCACCAGATATACCCTGGCATTATGTAGCTGAGGAGAGACAGACCACCAGATATACCCTGGCATTATGTAGCTGAGGAGACAGACCACCAGATATACCCTGGCATTATGTAGCTGAGGAGACCGACCACCAGATATAACCTGGCATTATGTAGCTGAGGAGACAGACCACCAGATATACCCTGGCATTATGTAGCTGAGGAGGAAGACCACCAGATATACCCTGGCATTATGTAGCTGAGGAGACAGACCACCAGATATACCCTGGCATTATGTGGCTGAGCCATGAGGAGACAGACCACCAGATATACCCTGGCATTATGTAGCTGGGGAGACAGACCACCAGATATACCCTGGCATTATGTAGCTGAGGAGACAGACCACCAGATATACCCTGGCATTATGTAGCTGAGGAGACAGACCACCAGATATACCCTGGCATTATGTAGCTGAGGAGCAGACCACCAGATATACCCTGGCATTATGTAGCTGAGGAGACAGACCACCAGATATACCCTGGCATTATGTAGCTGAGGAGACAGACCACCAGATATACCCTGGCATTATGTAGCTGAGGAGACAGACCACCAGATATACCCAGGCATTATGTAGCTGAGGAGACAGACCACCAGATATACCCTGGCATTATGTAGCTGAGGAGACAGACCACCAGATATACCCTGGCATTATGTAGCTGAGCCATGAGGAGACAGACCACCAGATATACCCTGGCATTATGTAGCTGGGGAGACAGACCACCAGATATACCCCTGGCATTATGTAGCTGAGGAGACAGACCACCAGATATACCCTGGCATTATGTAGCTGGGGGAGACAGACCACCAGATATACCCTGGCATTATGTAGCTGAGGAGACAGACCACCAGATATACCCTGGCATTATGTAGCTGAGCCATGAGGAGACAGACCACCAGATATACCCTGGCATTATGTGGCTGAGCCATGAGGAGACAGACCACCAGATATACCCTGGCATTATGTAGCTGAGGAGACAGACCACCAGATATACCCTGGCATTATGTAGCTGAGGAGAGAGACCACCAGATATACCCTGGCATTATGTAGCTGAGGAGACCGACCACCAGATATACCCTAGCATTATGTAGCTGAGGAGACAGACCACCAGATATACCCTGGCATTATGTAGCTGAGGAGACAGACCACCATATATAACCTGGCATTATGTGGCTGAGGAGACAGACCACCAGACATACCCTGGCATTATGTAGTTGAGGAAACAGACCACCAGATATACCCTGGCATTATGTAGCAGAGGAGACAGACCAACAGATATACCCTGTCATTATGTGGCTGAGGAGACAGACCACCAGATATACCCTGGCATTATGTAGCTGAGGAGCAGACCACCATATATACCCTGGCATTATGTGGCTGAGCCATGAGGAGACAGACCACCAGATATACCCTGGCATTATGTAGCTGAGGAGACAGACCACCAGATATACCCTGGCATTATGTAGCTGAGGAGACAGACCACCAGATATACCCTGGCATTATGTAGCTGAGGAGACCGACCACCAGATATAACCTGGCATTATGTAGCTAAGGAGACAGACCACCAGATATACCCTGGCATTATGTAGCTGAGGAGAAAGACCACCAGATATACCCTGGCATTATGTAGCTGAGGAGACAGACCACCAGATATACCCTGGCATTATGTGGCTGAGCCATGAGGAGACAGACCACCAGATATACCCTGGCATTATGTAGCTGGGGAGACAGACCACCAGATATACCCTGGCATTATGTAGCTGAGGAGACAGACCACCAGATATACCCTGGCATTATGTAGCTGAGGAGAGAGACCACCAGATATACCCTGGCATTATGTAGCTGAGGAGACCGACCACCAGATATACCCCTAGCATTATGTAGCTGAGGAGACAGACCACCAGATATAACCTGGCATTATGTAGCTGAGGAGACAGACCACCATATATAACCTGGCATTATGTGGCTGAGGAGACAGACCACCAGACATACCCTGGCATTATGTAGTTGAGGAAACAGACCACCAGATATACCCTGGCATTATGTAGCAGAGGAGACAGACCAACAGATATACCCCTGTCATTATGTGGCTGAGGAGACAGACCACCATATATACCCTGGCATTATGTAGCTGAGGAGCAGACCACCATATATACCCTGGCATTATGTGGCTGAGCCATGAGGAGACAGACCACCAGATATACCCTGGCATTATGTAGCTGAGGAGACAGACCACCAGATATACCCTGGCATTATGTAGCTGAGGAGACAGACCACCAGATATACCCTGGCATTATGTAGCTGAGGAGACCGACCACCAGATATAACCTGGCATTATGTAGCTGAGGAGACAGACCACCAGATATACCCTGGCATTATGTAGCTGAGGAGAAAGACCACCAGATATACCCTGGCATTATGTAGCTGAGGAGACAGACCACCAGATATACCCTGGCATTATGTGGCTGAGCCATGAGGAGACAGACCACCAGATATACCCTGGCATTATGTAGCTGGGGAGACAGACCACCAGATATACCCTGGCATTATGTAGCTGAGGAGACAGACCACCAGATATACCCTGGCATTATGTAGCTGAGGAGACAGACCACCAGATATACCCTGGCATTATGTAGCTGAGGAGCAGACCACCAGATATACCCTGGCATTATGTAGCTGAGGAGACAGACCACCAGATATACCCTGGCATTATGTAGCTGAGGAGACAGACCACCAGATATACCCTGGCATTATGTAGCTGAGGAGACAGACCACCAGATATACCCAGGCATTATGTAGCTGAGGAGACAGACCACCAGATATACCCTGGCATTATGTAGCTGAGGAGACAGACCACCAGATATACCCTGGCATTATGTAAGCTGAGCCATGAGGAGACAGACCACCAGATATACCCTGGCATTATGTAGCTGGGGAGACAGACCACCAGATATACCCTGGCATTATGTAGCTGGGGAGACAGA
Source organism: Coregonus clupeaformis (assembly GCF_020615455.1). Classification (NCBI taxonomy): domain Eukaryota; kingdom Metazoa; phylum Chordata; class Actinopteri; order Salmoniformes; family Salmonidae; genus Coregonus; species Coregonus clupeaformis. The sequence goes on from NW_025537329.1 coordinate 13,451, forward strand.
CCACCAGATATACCCTGGCATTATGTAGCTGAGGAGACAGACCACCAGATATACCCTGGCATTATGTAGCTGGGGGAGACAGACCACCAGATATACCCTGGCATTATGTAGCTGGAGGAGACAGACCACCAGATATACCCTGGCATTATGTAGCTGAGCCATGAGGAGACAGACCACCAGATATACCCTGGCATTATGTGGCTGAGCCATGAGGAGACAGACCACCAGATATACCCTGGCATTATGTAGCTGAGAGACAGACCACCAGATATACCCTGGCATTATGTAGCTGAGGAGAGAGACCACCAGATATACCCTGGCATTATGTAGCTGAGGAGACCGACCACCAGATATACCCTAGCATTATGTAGCTGAGGAGACAGACCACCAGATATACCCTGGCATTATGTAGCTGAGGAGACAGACCACCATATATAACCTGGCATTATGTGGCTGAGGAGACAGACCACCAGACATACCCTGGCATTATGTAGTTGAGGAAACAGACCACCAGATATACCCTGGCATTATGTAGCTGAGGAGACAGACCAACAGATATACCCTGTCATTATGTGGCTGAGGAGACAGACCACCAGATATACCCCTGGCATTATGTAGCTGAGGAGCAGACCACCATATATACCCTGGCATTATGTGGCAGAGCCATGAGGAGACAGACCACCAGATATACCCTGGCATTATGTAGCTGAGGAGACAGACCACCAGATATACCCTGGCATTATGTAGCTGAGGAGACAGACCACCAGATATACCCTGGCATTATGTAGCTGAGGAGACCGACCACCAGATATAACCTGGCATTATGTAGCTGAGGAGACAGACCACCAGATATACCCTGGCATTATGTAGCTGAGGAGAAAGACCACCAGATATACCCTGGCATTATGTAGCTGAGGAGACAGACCACCAGATATACCCTGGCATTATGTGGCTGAGCCATGAGGAGACAGACCACCAGATATACCCTGGCATTATGTAGCTGGGGAGACAGACCACCAGATATACCCTGGCATTATGTAGCTGAGGAGACAGACCACCAGATATACCCTGGCATTATGTAGCTGAGGAGACAGACCACAGATATACCCTGGCATTATGTAGCTGAGGAGCAGACCACCAGATATACCCTGGCATTATGTAGCTGAGGAGACAGACCACCAGATATACCCTGGCATTATGTAGCTGAGGAGACAGACCACCAGATATACCCTGGCATTATGTAGCTGAGGAGACAGACCACCAGATATACCCAGGCATTATGTAGCTGAGGAGACAGACCACCAGATATACCCTGGCATTATGTAGCTGAGGAGACAGACCACCAGATATACCCTGGCATTATGTAGCTGAGCCATGAGGAGACAGACCACCAGATATACCCTGGCATTATGTAGCTGGGGAGACAGACCACCAGATATACCCTGGCATTATGTAGCTGGGGAGACAGACCACCAGATATACCCTGGCATTATGTAGCTGAGGAGACAGACCACCAGATATACCCTGGCATTATGTAGCTGGGGAGACAGACCACCAGATATACCCTGGCATTATGTAGCTGAGGAGACAGACCACCTGATATACCCTGGCATTATGTAGCTGAGCCATGAGGAGACAGACCACCTGATATACCCTGGCATTATGTAGCTGAGGAGACAGACCACCAGATATACCCTGGCATTATGTAGCTGAGGAGACAGACCACCAGATATACCCTGGCATTATGTAGCTGAGGAGACAGACCACCAGATATACCCTGGCATTATGTAGCTGAGGAGATAGACCACCAGATATACCCTGGCATTATGTAGCTGAGGAGACAGACCACCAGATATACCCTGGCATTATGTAGCTGAGGAGACAGACCACCAGATATACCCCTGGCATTATGTGGCTGAGGAGACAGACCACCAGTTATACCCTGGCATTATGTAGCTGAGGAGACCGACCACCAGATATACCCTGGCATTATGTAGCTGAGCCATGAGGAGACAGACCACCAGATATACCCTGGCATTATGTAGCTGGGAGACAGACCACCAGATATACCCTGGCATTATGTAGCTGAGGAGACAGACCACCAGATATACCCTGGCATTATGTAGCTGAGGAGAAAGACCACCAGATATACCCTGGCATTATGTAGCTGAGGAGACAGACCACCAGATATACCCTGGCATTATGTAGCTGAGAGACAGACCACCAGATATACCCTGGCATTATGTGGCTGAGGAGTCAGACCACCAGATATACCCTGGCATTATGTGGCTGAGGAGACAGACCACCAGATATACCCTGGCATTATGTAGCTGAGCCATGAGGAGACAGACCACCAGATATACCCTGGCATTATGTAGCTGAGGAGACAGACCACCAGATATACCCCTGACATTATGTAGCTGAGGAGACAGACCACCAGATATACCCTGGCATTATGTAGCTGAGGAGACAGACCACCAGATATACCCTGGCATTATGTGGCTGAGGAGACAGACCACCAGATATACCCTGGCATTATGTGGCTGAGCCATGAGGAGACAGACCACCAGATATACCCTGGCATTATGTGGCTGAGGAGACAGACCACCAGATATACCCTGGCATTATGTGGCTGAGCCATGAGGAGGCAGACCACCAGATATACCCTGGCATTACGTGGCTGAGGAGACAGACCACCAGATATACCCTGGCATTATGTAGCTGAGCCATGAGGAGACAGACCACCAGATATACCCTGGCATTATGTAGCTGAGGAGACAGACCACCAGATATACCCTGGCATTATGTAGCTGAGGAGACAGACCACCAGATATACCCTGGCATTATGTGGCTGAGGAGACAGACCACCAGATATAACCTGGCATTATGTAGCTGAGGAGACAGACCACCAGATATACCCTGGCATTATGTGGCTGAGGAGACAGACCACCAGACATACCCTGACATTATGTAGCTGAGGAGACAGACCACCAGATATACCCTGGCATTATGTAGCTGAGGAGACAGACCACCAGATATACCCTGGCATTATGTGGCTGAGGAGACAGACCACCAGATATACCCTGGCATTATGTAGCTGAGGAGACAGACCACCAGATATACCCTGGCATTATGTAGCTCAGCCATGTGGAGACAGACCACCAGATATACCCTGGCATTATGAAGCTGAGGAGACAGACCACCAGATATACCCTGGCATTATGTAGCTGAGGAGACAGACCACCAGATATACCCTGGCATTATGAAGCTGAGGAGACAGACCACCAGATATACCCTGGCATTATGTAGCTGAGGAGACAGACCACCAGATATACCCTGGCATTATGTAGCTGAGCCATGAGGAGACAGACCACCAGATATACCCTGGCATTATGTGGCTGAGGAGACAGACCACCAGATATACCCTGGCATTATGTAGCTGAGGAGACAGACCACCAGATATACCCTGGCATTATGTGGCTGAGGAGACAGACCACCAGATATACCCTGGCATTATGTAGCTGAGGAGACAGACCACCATATATACCGGCATTATGTAGCTGAGCCATGAGGATTAACTGAAATGTTTTTTGTCCATTGTGTATTTTCGTTTGCAGAATATTTAGATAAAAAATGGAATAAGAAAAAAAGTGTGACCTATAATTAAATGATACTAATATTTAGCTCCTATACATCAAATGGTACGTATGTACAGTTGAAGTCGGAAGTTTACATACACCTTAGCCAGATACATTTAAACTCAGTTTTTCACAATTCCGGACATTCAATTCTAGTAAAAAGTCCCTGTCTTAGGTCAGTTAGGATCACCACTTTATTTTAAGAATGTGAAATAGAATAATAGAATAATAGTAGACAGAATGATTTATTTCAGCTTTTATTTATTTTATCACATTCCCAGTGGGTCAGAAGTTTACATACACTCAATTAGTATTTGGTAGCATTGCCTTTAAATTGTTTAACTTGGGTCAAAACGTTTCGGGTAGCCTTCCACAAGCTTCTCACAATAAGTTGGGTGAATTTTGGCACATTCCTCCTGACAGAGCTGGTGTAACTGAGTCAGGTTTGTAGGCCTCCGTGCTCGCTTTTTCAGTTCTGCCCACAAATGTTCTATAGAATTGAGGTCAGGGCTTTGTGATGGCCACTCCAATACCTTGACTTTGTTGTCCTTAAGCCATTTTGCCACAACTTTGGAAGTATGCTTGGGGTCATTGTCCATTTGGAAGACCCATTTGCGACCAAGCTTTAACTTCCTGACTGATGTCTTGAGATGTTGCTTCAATATATCCACATAATTTTCCTTCCTCATGATGCCATCTATTTTGTGAAGTGCACCAGTCCCTCCTGCAGCAAAGCACCCCCACAGCATGATGCTGCCACCCCCGTGCTTCACGGTTGGGATGGTGTTCTTTGGCTTGCAAGCATCCCCGTTTTTCCTCCAAACATAACGATGGTCATTATTGCCAAACAGTTCTATTTTTGTTTCATCAGACCAGAGGACATTTCTCCAAAAAGTACGATCTCTGTCCCGATGTTGCAGTTGCAAACCATAGTCTGGCTTTTTTATGGCGGTTTTGGAGCAGTGGCTTCTTTCTTGTTGAGCGGCCTTTCAGGTTATGTCAATTTAGGACTCGTTTTACTGTGAATATAGAAACTTCTGTACCTGTTTCCTCCCGCATCTTCACAAGGTCATTTGCTGTTGTTCTGGGATTGATTTGCACTTTTCGCACCAAAGACGTTAATCTCTAGGAGACAGAACGTGTCTCCTTCCTGAGCGGTATAACGGCTGCGTGGTCCCATGGTGTTTATACTTGCGTACTATTGTTTGTACAGATGAACGGGTACCTTCAGGCGTTTGGAAATTGCTCCCAAGGATGAACCAGACTTGTGGAGGTCTACAATTTTTTTTCTGAGGTCTTGGCTGATTTCTTTTGATTTTCCCATGATGTCAAGCAAAGAGGCACTGAGTTTGAAGGTAGGCCTTGAAATACATCCACAGGTACACCTCCAATTTCCTCAAATTATGTCAATTAGCCTATCAGAAGCTTCTAAAGCCATGACATCATTTTCTGGAATTTTTCCAAGCTGTTTAAAGGCACAGTCAACTTAGTGTATGTACACTTCTGACCCACTGGAATTGTGATACAGTGAATTATAAGTGAAATAATCTGTCTGTAAACAATTGTTGGAAAAATTACTTGTGTCATGCACAAAGTAGATGTCCTAACCGACTTGCCAAAACGATAGTTTGTTAACAAGAAATTTGTGGAGTGGTTGAAAAAACGAGTTTTAATGACTCCAACCTAAGTGTATGTAAACTCCGACTTCACCTGTATATAGATGGTGAGTAGGCCTGTCTCACACATGCCAACTGTATATAGATGGTGAGTAGGCCTGTCTCACACATGCCAACTGTATATAGATGGTGAGTAGGCCTGTCTCACACATGCCAACTGTATATAGATGGTGAGTAGGCCTGTCTCACACATGCCAACTGTATATAGATGGTGAGTAGGCCTGTCTCACACATGCCAACTGTATATAGATGGTGAGTAGGCCTGTCTCACACATGCCAACTGTATATAGATGGTGAGTAGGCCTGTCACACATGCCAACTGTATATAGATGGTGAGTGGGCCTGTCTCGCACATGCCAACTGTATATAGATGGTGAGTAGGCCTGTCTCACACATGCCAACTGTATATAGATGGTGAGTAGGCCTGCTCTCACACATGCCAACTGATATAGATGGTGAGTAGGCCTGTCTCACACATGCCAACTGTATATAGATGGTGAGTAGGCCTGTCTCACACATGCCAACTGTATATAGATGGTGAGTAGGCCTGTCTCACACATGCCAACTGTATATAGATGGTGAGTAGGCCTGTCTCACACATGCCAACTGTATATAGATGGTGAGTAGGCCTGTCTCACACATGCCAACTGTATATAGATGGTGAGTAGGCCTGTCTCACACATGCCAACTGTATATAGATGGTGAGTAGGCCTGTATATAGAAGGTGAGTAGGCCTGTATATAGATGGTGAGTAGGCCTGTATAGATGGTGAGTAGGCCTGTCTCACACACTGAATCTTGTCTTTGTGCCAGACTGGATTCAAATGCATTCCTTTCAACTTTTCTGTGTTTATTTATCAGTATTTTTAAATTTAAATGTTGTATTCTTTTTACTTCTCTAGGGTTTATTATTGCTTGGATAGCCTTATTTACTACTATGTATTGAACACCGGAAGAATTATTACTGAATTATGTGTCAATTAATCCCGTAAGTGATGGGTTGCCAACTGGCGATTTGACACAAAAATAAAATGTCAATCAAACACACACACGCACGCACACACACACACACACACATACACACACACACACACACATACACACACACACACACACACACACACACACACACACATACACACACACACACACACACAGACAGCCAGAGACACAGACACAGACACACACACACACAAACTCCGATCAGGGGCTTTTTAGAATGAAGTCATGTTTGTGCAGGAGAATCACTCATCCTCACTTTACTTTAGAATTTTGCTTTAAGCTTTCTCCTCTCTCTTTCCTGGTTCATCTCTCATCCTATCCCTTTAGGTTTCTCCTCTCTTTCCTGGTTCATCTCTCATCCTATCCCTTTAGTTTTCTCTTCTCTATTTCCTGGTTCATCTCATCCTATCCCTTTAGGTTTCTCTTCTCTATTTCCTGGTTCATCTCTCATCTTATCCCTTTAGGTTTCTCTTCTCTATTTCCTGGTTCATCTCTCATCCTATCCCTTTCTACCTGTAACTAACTCTACTTCATTTATTTTTAATAGCCATTTCACTTTCTATGTAAACAAGCTGAATTGTGCTAATAAAGATTGTCTCACCCTCTACTTAACCTAAACTCACCTCTACAAACAGTTAGTCATTTCCTCAACATTGCCACCACATCAAAACCTACGTCTACAGAAATCATTACCTCACCTTACTCATCATCACGTCTACTAACATGTCATCTGATTGGCAGGTGGATTTTAAACGGGTTTGACAAACAGGTTACACACCACCAGGTGTTGGGGAAATACTCTGTGGTATTGTTGAGAACACATTGTTGAGACAACACACTGTTAAAGCCACACTGTAAGACGAGCAAAGATAACAAATGTCTGGTAAGTTACTGGCATCTTTTTTAGCTGTTGTGTCATGGGTAAATGGCCTGACTAGGCTGCATTCACTTTGTATGTTCATCTAATACATTCATTCATCCAGGTTAGTCTTAGTGAGATTAAATGTATTGTTCAAGAGAGACCTACTGGCTACTCAAATCCCATCTATCATGAAGACTGCTCCTCACTTCATCTTGGTAAGATACAGTGAGGATACAGTCTAGTCGGAAATGTGTTACAGCTAAACAAGGTGTTAGTAGGTTTGTTTAGGCGATGTACGCTGTTTGGATTAGCCTATCTCACATATCAAAGGGTTTACAAAACCACAACAAAGGAAGGCATAGCCTGCTACCCATAAGTCAGAAGGAGAGAGACAAGAGAGACTGAGAGGTTGCCCAGACAATTTACAGGTTCATTCTAGAACAATGAACAGTTATTCCGGAGTAGACCTAGTACACTCTTTCGAAAAAGGGTTCCAAAAGGGTTCTTTGGATGTCCCCATAGGAGAACCCTTTTTGGTTCCAGGTAGAACCCTTTTGGTTCCAGGGAGAACCCTTTTGGGTTCCAGGTAGAACCCTTTTTGGTTCCAGGTAGAACCCTTTTTGGTTCCAGGTAAATCCCTTTTTGGTTCCAGGTAAATCCCTTTCCACAAAGGGTTCTACACGGAACGCAAAAGGGTTCTACCTGGAACCAAAAAAGGTTATTCAAAGGGTTATCCTATGGGGACAGCCGAATAACCCTTTTAGGTTCTAGATAGCGCCTTTGTTTCTGAGTGTGTAGAATAAAACCTGTTACAGAACAATGTTATTCAGAAGTAGACCTAGTCGAACAATACCAGATAGTCTGATACTGCATCCATAGTTCCCGCAAAAGCCTGCTCAAACTGAATTTTGTCTATCTGAACCGGACCTTTCAAACAGCATACAGTGCCTTCCAGAACCTTTATCAAGCAAGACTGAGTCTTTGTTGGATCAGAACCTACTTTGGTTATCTATCAAGACTGGTTTTGGACGACATCAGAACGGCAGAACTTTCAAGAAGCTATGAACAGAACCTACCTCTGAAGATCTGGGTTTTCTTCCTGGATCTGGACTTGATCTTAGTGAACCTTCCCTTGAAGTCGCTGGGCTCGAACATGTCCACAGAGAGAGACTGGCGATCCGGTCCAGGACTACTACCTCGTCTTCTGTTGGACTCTGCAGGTCTAATACCTGGCCTGGATCCTGGTCTTGGTCCTGACCGTGGCTCTGGTTCTGGATAGTGGTCTGGTGTTCATTGTGGTCCGACCCGCTGTCCGCCCCCGCGCTCCCAAAGCTCCTGACACTCCTATCATCCTCCTGAGACATCGTATTGTCGTATTTTAATTCATTTTTACCATTAAGCTCTGTCAGACTGTTTTAGACACTGAGGACATTCTCATTTCCAGAACAGCAGTGACCTGGTTAACAGTTGTAGAGAGAAGGGAAGTTTCAGCTCCACAGTCTAAATACAAAATCCCCAATCAAACTGTCTAGGCAGTATGTAGGCTGGACAGAGACATCCTGCACTGCAGTATCTTTCTCTTCCTTCTATGAGTTCCTTGTATGCATAAATGTACTTTCCGCTAAATGCTTTTCAGGTGGTTTGATGTGATGTTATCTCTCTTCTTCCACTCTTCCTTTTGTTGTCGTCAGCAGGTTTGTGTAGTTTGAATCCCGCTCTTCACTCCTTTATTTCCTGTCTTCTCTGTTGTATTCCTCTGTTTCTTCCCTCTATTCAGCGTCCCTCAGACAGAAAGGTGCACAGTATTCCTTCTCTCCAGGTAGGGTAGATAGACAGTGAGCTGCTTGTTTTGTTGTTGTTAGACACTTAACTC
>NW_025537329.1:25000-36893 GCF_020615455.1 Coregonus clupeaformis
AATTGTATTTGTCACAAGCGCAGAATACAACAGTTGTAGACCTTACAGTGAAATGCTTACTTACAAGCCCTTAACCAACAATGCAGTTCAAGAAATAGAGTTAAGAAAATATTTACTAAATAAACTAAAGTAAAAATAAAATAAAAAGTAACACAATTAAAATAACAATAGTGAGGCTATATACAGGGGGACCGGTACTGAGTCAGTGTGCAGGGGTACAGGTTAGTCGAGGTAATTTGTACATGTAGGTAGGAGTAAAGTGACTATGCATAGATAATAAACAGCGAGTAGCAGCAGTGTCAATGTAAATAGTCCGGGTGGCCATTTGATTATTGTTCAGCAGTCTTATGGCTTGGGGGTAGAAGCTGTTAAGGAGCCTTTTGGACCTAGACTTGGCGCTCTGGTACCACTTGCCGTGCGGTAGCAGAGAGAACAGTCTTTGACTTGGGTGACTGGAGTCTCTGACCATTTTTTGGGCCTTCCTCTGACACCGCCTAGTATAGAGGTCCTGGATGGCAGGAAGCTTGGCCCCAGTGATGTACTGGGCCGTACGCACTACCCTCTATAGAGCCTTACGGTCGGATGCTGAGCAGTTGCCATACCAGGCGGTGATGCAACCGGTCAGGATGCTCTCGATGGTGCAGCTGTATAACTTTTTGAGGATCTGGGGACCCATGCCAAATCTTTCAGTCTCCTGAGGGGGGAAAGGTGTTGTCGTTCCCTCTTCACAACTGTTTTGGTGTGTTTGTACCATGACATTTATTTGGACACATCCATAACAATGAGCTAATGAGGCACGATTTCACCTGGCATAGAAAATGTGCTCTTTCGTCAGGACACTGAAGCTGTAAAGACCTTTTTTCAATTGACATTTCTTTGATTTCTTTGATGATAATTACTTTGTCAGTGGGCAAACGTACAAAATCAGCAGGGGATCAAATACTTTTTTCCCTCACTGTATATATCCATAAAAATGATGCCAGGTGATTCAATATTTCGACTGGCTGGAGAAACGCTGCCTGCCTATCTGTCTCGTCCCGACTCCCCAACGCTCATTACTATGGGACAGCTGGAGATAGAATTTGAATAATGAAACAATGTTGCAAATGTTCGGGAGAGAAAGACAGGAAGGTTTATACAAATCTCAGCTGTTGAAAACTAAATGTTAGTCTAAAAGAAATGAGATAATGTCTAGATGCTTTTTATAGTGGAGATCAAGTTATAAACTGCCTGGCTGGGCTGATGAGACAGTGGATTGAGCAGTCAGATGGAACAGAGTAAATAGGCATTCTTAACGCAAGATTTAGCGGTGGTAACTTGTGGAATAGACACCGGCTGGAATGGGTTTTAACCAATCAGCGTCCAGGATTAGACCCACCCGCTGTATAATTGGCTATAGAAACTGGGAGACATGAAAATACACGGCTACCCAAAGACGAGGGTGTATGTGGTCACTGCTACGACAGGGAGGTACAGACGAGATGCACTTTCGCCTTTACTGTCATAAATATTCCTCACCAAAAGAGTCATTATTTCAGAGAAATTTAACATTTATTCCAAATGTTATCTTATTAAACCCAGAGGAAAAACATAAACTATTCATGGGCGAAGGAGCAATGACTCCTCTTGCAGCCAAATATGTATTTGCCTGCCACAGCCTGAGGGACACTGAATAATTACATCTGTATAGTAAGCAGTCACTTCCTTATTAGTATTATTATTATTATTATTATTATTATTATTATTATTATTATTATTATTGTTGTTGTTATTGTTATGATTATTACTCCAAATAGTAGTGGTACGGGTAGTAGGGGTGATGGTAATGATAGCAGTTTAATGATGGTGGTGATAGTAGTGGTAGTAATGATGATGGTAGTAGGGGTGATGGTAATGATAGCAGTTTAATGATGGTAGGGATAGTGGTGATAGTAGCAGTAGTAATGATGGTAGGGATAGTGGTGATAGTAGCAGTAGTAATGATGGTAGGGATAGTGGTGATAGTAGCAGTAGTAATGATGGTAGGGATAGTGGTGATAGTAGCAGTAGTAATGATGGTAGGGATAGTGGTGATAGTAGCAGTAGTAATGATGGTAGGGATAGTGGTGATAGTAGCAGTAGTAATCATGACGGTAGTTATAGTACTGATGTAGTGGTGATGATGACAGTCAGTTCTAAGTTAGTTATAGTTTTAGTAGGTAGTAGGTAGATATATTAGTTATAGTTTTAGTAGGTAGTAGGTAGAGATATTAGAGATAGAAATGCTACTAGTGGTAACGGTAGTTGTAGGAGGGGTTGAGTGGAGATGAAGGATGGGGCTAAAAACAAACAGAAGAGAACTATTGTAAAATAGACTGTGTCCGTAACATGTATATAGTCTGTATAAACTGGAGGTAGAAGCCTAAGAGTTGTTGTCCATTACTTTACTCCAATTAGGGGAGGGGTGGTAGGGTTAGGGGAAAATAATAAAGGAATATATATTTGAAAAAAATATATATATATATATATATATATATATATATATATTTACCAAAACAATATGGGCGATTGGAAATTGGAAATGATGCAGACAATTACATTGATGGAAGCCACACACTATCTGCAATATTAAAGATGATCTACCCACAAAATAAAAATGGTAGTAGTAGACTGACAGAGTGACAATTTAGTGTCAAAATCACTCAGAGAAAAAACAAACTCATCATTTACTTATTTCCTTAACCTTGAACTGACCCTTATTTCGCCAATAGCTACTGCCCTTGGTGACTTCCTGGTGTTTATGTCACCGTTGTCATGGCAGCGAATCCTCTGAGAGTGGCCCTTCTAGCTAGGACCCTAGGGACCCGAGAGAGGATAGAGAAATGAGAGACACACACATAAACACTAATGATAACCAGAGTACTGCTTTGTTATAATAAAAGTGTGTGTGTGTGTGTGTGTGTGTGTGTAGTGTGTGTAGTGTGTGTGTGTGTGTAGTGTGTGTGTGTGTGTGTGTGTGTGTGTGTGTGTGTGTGTGTGTGTGTGTGTGCGTGTGTGTGTGCGTGTGTGTGTAGTGTGTAGTGTTTTCCACAAGTACATAGAATAGCCAAATAGAAAGAGTAGGCCGCCAGGTTCTACATGTTCTGCAGAAGGAGCTCTATTCTGGAACATTCTAATGCCTTGATTCCATCTGAAATACACAGACAAATTGTTTAATACTTTATAGTTTTACCTCCCAGATTGGAAATATGAGTTGTTGTATTGTGTAGAAAGACATGGCTTTACAATTTAAATGACTGAAAATGTATGAATTCAGTGTATTGTTAGTTGTTTTGGATAAAGTCTAGGTCTAGGTCTATATTTGTTGTATTTTATTAGAATCCCCATTAGCTGTTGCGATAGCAGCAGCTACTCTTCCTGGGGTCCACACAAAACATGAAACATAATACAGAACATTAATAGACAAGGACAAAACATTTTAAAAAGGCACACGGACAGAACTACATCAATTAAAAAATGGCACATGTAGCCTACATATCAATACATACACACAAACTATCTAGGTCAAATAGGGGACAGGCGTTGTGCCATGAGGTGTTGCTTTATCTGTTTTTTCAAACCAGGTTTGCTCCTTCATTTGAGCAATATGAGATGGAATGGAGTTCCATGCAATATTGGCTCTATATAATACTGTATGCTTTCTTGAATTTGCTCTGGATTTGGGAACTGTGAAAAGACCCCTGGTGGCATGTCTGGTGGGGTAAGTGTGTGTGTCAGAGCTGTGTGTAAGTTGACTATGCAAACCATTTGGAATTTTCAACACAGTGTTTCTTATAAAAATAAGAAGTGATGCAGTCAGTCTCTCCTCAACTCTTAGCCAAGAGAGACTGGCATGCATAGTATTAATATCAGCCCTCTGATTACAGTGAAGAGCAAGACGTGCTGCTCTGTTCTGGGCCAGCTGCAGCTTAACTAGGTCCTGCTCTGTTCTGGGCCAGCTGCAGCTTAACTAGGTCCTGCTCTGTTCTGGGCCAGCTGCAGCTTAACTAGGTCCTGCTCTGTTCTGGGCCAGCTGCAGCTTAACTAGGTATTTCCCTGCAGCACTGGACCACACGACTGGAAATAATCAAGATAAGACAAAACTTGAGCCCGCCGGACTTGCTTTTTTGGAGTGTGGAGTCATAAAAGCAGAGCATCTCTTTATTAAAGATAGACCTCTCCCCATCTTTACAACCATTGAATCTATATGTTTTGACCATGACAGTTTATAATCTATGGTAACACCAAGTAATTTAAGTATCTGCAACTTCTTCAACAGCCACACCATTCATTACCAGATTCAGCTGAGGTCTAGAATTTAGAGAATGATTTGTAACAAATACAATGCTTTTAGTTTTAGATGTTCAGGACCAGTTTATTACTGGCCACCCATTCCAAAACAGACTGCAACTCTTAGTTAAGGGTTTCAGTGACTTCATTAGCTGTGGTTGCTGATGCGCATATGGTTGAATCATCAGCACACATGGACACACAGGCTTTGTTTAATGCCAGTGGCAGGTCATTGGTAGAAATAGAAAAGAGTAGAGGGCCTAGAAAGCTGCCCTGCGGTACACAACACTTCACATGTTTGACATTAGAGAAGCTTCCATTAAAGAAAACCATCTGAGTTCTATTATAGATAGCCCTGAATCCACGATATGGCAGAGGTTGAAAAGCCATTGACACATACACTACCGGTCAAAAGTTTTTAGAACACCTACTCATTCAAGGGTTTTTCTTTATTTTTACTATTTTCTATATTGTACAATAATAGTGAAGACATCAAAACTATGAAATAACACATATGGAATCATGTAGTAACCAAAAAAGTGTTAAACAAATCAAAATATATTTTATATTTGAGATTCTTCAAATAGCCACCCTTTGCCTTGATGACAGCTTTGCACGCTCTTGGCATTCTCTCAACCAGCTTCTCCTGGAATGCTTTTCCAAAAGTATTGAAGGAGCTCCCACATAAGCTGAGCACTTGTTGGCTGCTTTTCCTTCACTCTGCGGTCCGACTCCTCCCAAACCATCTCAATTTGGTTGAGGTCGGGGGATTGTGGAGGCCAGGTCATCTGATGCAGCACTCCATCACTCTCCTTCTTGGTCAAATAGCCCTTACCCAGCCTGGAGGTGTGTTGGGTCATTGTCCTGTTGCAAAACAAAATGATAGTCCCACTAAGCCCAAACCAGAATGGATGGCGTATCGCTGCAGAATGTTGTGGTAGCCATGCTGGTTGGAGTGTGCCTTGAATTCTAAATAAATCACAGACAGTAATCATCAGCAAAGCACCCCCCACACCATAACACCTCCTCCTCCATGCTTTACGGTGGGAAATACATACAGCTGTCATAAAGGCAAAGGGTGGCTACTTTGAAGAATCTAAAATATAAAATATTTGGTTATTACATGATTCCATATGTGTTATTTCATGGTTTTGATGTCTTCACTATTATTCTACAATGTAGAAAATAGTAAAAAAGAAAGAAAGAAAAACCCTTTAATGAGTAGGTGTTCTAAAACCTTTGACCGGTAGTGTAAGTTCTCTCAACAACAGGTTATGGTCAATAACGTCAAAAGCGGCACTGAAATACAGCTTCCACCATCTTCTTATTATCCATTCTTTCAACCAATCATCAGACATTTGTGTCAGTGCAGTACATGTTGAGTGCCCTTCTCTATAAGCATGCTGAAAGTCTGTTGTTCATTTGTTTACAGAGAAATAGCATTGTATTTGGTCAAACAACATTTTTTCCAACAGTTTGCTAAGAGCTGCCAGCAAGCTGATAGGTCTGCTCTTAGAACCAGTAAAAGCCACTTTACCACTCTTGGGTAGCGGAATGACTTTGGCTTCCCTCCAGGCCTGAGGACAAAGACTTTGCTCTAGGCTCAGATTAAAGATATGACAGATAGGAGTGGCTTTAGAGTTAGCTACCATCCTCAGTAGCTTTCCATCTACAGTAAGATGTCAATGCCAGGAAGTTTGTCATTATTGATCAATAACAATAACTTTTCCACCTCTCCCACACTAACTTTACAAAATTCGAAATGTCTTTCAACCATACAGTTTTTAAATTCCTCATCAATCCATGGAGCCTTAACAGTTCTAACATTCAGTATCCTAACAGGTGCATGTTTATGAATAATTGGAAGAAACAATTTCATAAATTCATCTGGATGCTCCTATATGATCAGGACTATTTCCTAAGTAAGACATTAAAACATTAAACCTTTTTTAACATTTAACTTGTCTTCTCTTGAGATTAAAGTCTTATTTACGGTTTTACTGCAAGATATGAATTGCCCAAAATAATGTTTGTTCTTCAAGGTATGTATTTTATTAAAACAGAAGAATGAAGTAAATTGTCTTGGAAAGTAAATTAAAGGTTTTTGCTTTTCCTGGTTTCCTTTTTTCACATTTGTTTCAGGTTTTCGCTCTCAAAAATCACACTTTTTTTAAATAGAAAAGCAACTCAATTGGATGTTCTAAGTCCACAACAATGCTTAAACCACATCTGGAGACCACTTTTGAGGTCTGGGAAAAATCTGAGACATTTCGAATTTTGGGGTGTAGTTACCCTTTTTATTAAAGTGCACACCTAGCAAGAGGCTGTTGTTTAGCTGTGTTTTTGTAGCAGACATGGGATGGTAGAGTTTGCTAAACAATATAATTCTGCCAGGTTAGCATAGGCTACTTTGTAGTTAACATTTAATTGAGAAGGTTTTTTGGGAAATAATTTTCCATCTACCAGAAGACTGTTTTCATTAGCATCATCGCTAACAGCTAAACAAAGTGGTAGACTGCACATGGGGCATTCTAGTTGCCTCTTCAGAAAGTGGCAGGAAATACGGAATCACTGATGCATTCTGTTCACGTCTTATGATAATCAATACATTTAGTTGATTCCCTACTGGAGGTCAACAAATTGTTTTATATTGTTGAATTCCGTTTAATGATTCCGTGAAAAGCCCTAATTATCATGTTTCAGTAACCGAAAAAGGGTTGGGAACCAATGGGCTACGCTGAATGACGAGAGTCACTCACTTTAGCGTCGCTGTAATGGAAACCTAGGAAATCCTTTGGTTTACTTGCCCGATGGACCGTGGACGTATCAGCACGTTGCATGATTTATTACTGGCAAAGGCATTTAGGAGATTGACTTTATTCAGTCAGTTCGACACTTTCTATAAACTAGTTCAGTTGTCGATCAATGCACAGTAAATAGCCTACTGTGCTCCAGGACTCCGCATCCAGACAAAAACGCAAAAAAAAAAAAAAAATGAATGTGTCAGAAAACAATAATTATGCTAAGTGGTGGATTTCGACTCATCGTTACCACTTACATTACATGAGAAGTGCAAATTCACCAGCATCATGCTCTCTCCCTCTTCCAGAAATTCAACTGCAACCATGATGATGAGAGACAATGATGAGATGATCATGTCTCCGTCCTAACAATGGGAGTCGTTGTCCAGTGGTGTAAAGTACTTAAGTAAAAATACTTTAAAGTACTACTTAAGTAGTTTTTTGGGGTATCTGTACTTTACTATTTATATTTTTGACTACTTTTACTTTTACTTCACTACATTCCTAAATAAGATAATTTACTTTTTACTCCATACATTTTCCCTGACACCCAAAAGTCACAGAAGACACAGAAGCAACAATTGTACTGAAGTAGCCTAACCTTAATCCCAAACTAACACAACCTACCTTCATCTCTCTCTCTCTCTCTCTCTGTCTCTCTGTCTCTCTCTCTCTCTCTCTCTCTCTGTCTCTCTGTCTCTCTCTCTCTCTCTCTCTGTCTCTGTCTCTCTCTGTCTCTCTCTGTCTCTCTCTGTCTCTCTCTCTCTCTCTGCCTCTCTCTCTCTCTCTCTCTCTCTCTCTCTCTCTCTCTCTCTCTGTCTGACACTTACTCTCTCTCTCTCTCTCTCTGTCTGACACTTACTCTCTCTCTCTCTCTCTCTCTCTCTGTCTGACACTTATTCTTTCTTTCCCTCTATCTCCTGCTCTCTCTCTCTCTCTCTCTCTCTCTCTCTCTCTCTCTCTCTCTCTCTCTCTCTCTCTCTCTCTCTCTCTCTCTCTCTCTCTCTCTCTCTCTCTCTCTCTCTCTCTCTCTCTCTCTCTCTCTCTCTCTCTCTCTCTCTCTCTCTCTCTCTCTCTCTCTCTCTCTCTCTCTCTCTGAGAAAATAGTCTTCATGGTGCCAAAGAGGGCGAGAGGTGTGGCCATCCCCTCAGGACAAATTACACACACGCACACACACACGCACACACACACACAGACACACACACACACACACACACACACACACACACAGACAGACACAGACACACACACACACACACACACACACACCACACACCACACACCACACACTCCTGCTCCTGTTCCTCAAATAGTAATTGGCTGTTGTGGTTGAATGTGGGTGGAAGTCAAGAATGTCCAGACAGAGGGACACTGTAGAAAGGTGAGAGGAGGCAGTAATCTATCTATGATGTAGCCTATTGCTGTTTTGTATGCGTGCCAGTAACAATATGAAAGGGTTGTTGATGTTACTGTGTAGACACAAGCACTCTCATTAAAAAACTATTAAGTCTTTATTTGTATCTTTGTTTACATCATTTGAATGTTTCCTGTCGTACATCAAAGTCACTGTTGATCTACTCTAAAGACTCAACAGTCATTCTCTCTGATGTTTTTATCTTTTAGACCAATGACAAAACAACCAGTGAGAGAGGGAATTCAACCCCGAGAGACAGAAAGACAGAGTGGTTTGACCAGAAGAGAGACACAGAGAGAGGGAGGAGGGGAGTGAAGAGACAGAGTGGTTTGACCAGAAGAGAGACACACAGAGAGAGGGGAAGAGGGGAGTGAAGAGACAGAGTGGTTTGACCAGAAGAGAGACACAGAGAGAGGGGAAGAGGGGAGTGAAGAGACAGAGTGGTTTGACCAGAAGAGAGACACAGAGAGAGGGGAAGAGTGGAGTGAAGAGACAGAGTGGTTTGACCAGAAGAGAGACACACAGAGAGGGGAAGAGGGGAGTGAAGAGACAGAGTGGTTTGACCAGAAGAGAGACACACAGAGAGGGGAAGAGGGGAGTGAAGAGACAGAGTGGTTTGACCAGAAGAGAGACACACAGAGAGAGGGGAAGAGGGGAGTGAAGAGACAGAGTGGTTTGACCAGAAGAGAGACACAGAGAGAGGGGAAGAGGGGAGTGAAGAGACAGAGTGGTTTGACCAGAAGAGAGACACAGAGAGAGGGGAAGAGTGGAGTGAAGAGACAGAGTGGTTTGACCAGAAGAGAGACACAGAGAGAGGGGAAGAGTGGAGTGAAGAGACAGAGTGGTTTGACCAGAAAGAGAGACACAGAGAGAGAGGGGAAGAGTGGAGTGAAGAGACAGAGTGGTTTGACCCAGAAGAGAGACACAGAGAGGGGGGAAGAGTGGAGTGAAGAGACAGAGTGGTTTGACCAGAAGAGAGACACAGAGAGAGGGGAAGAGTGGAGGAAGAGACAGAGTGGTTTGACCAGAAGAGAGACACAGAGAGAGAGGGAAGAGGGGAGTGAAGAGACAGAGTGGTTTGACCAGAAGAGAGACACAGAGAGAGGGGAAGAGTGGAGTGAAGAGACAGAGTGGTTTGACCAGAAGAGAGACACAGAGAGAGGGGAAGAGTGGAGTGAAGAGACAGAGTGGTTTGACCAGAAGAGAGACACAGAGAGAGGGGAAGAGGGGAGTGAAGAGGGGGGCTCTGTTTGGTTATTCTGGGTGACCACATACTCATCCGAACCACAAACCAGGCAAGACAACAACAACAACAACATGGGTTATCTGAAGAGTTACACAACAAGCTGACTAGACTCTCTCACTCTCACTCTCTCTCTCTCTATCTCTCTCTCTCTCTCTCTCTGTCTGCATGTATCATAAAAACACAATAACTCAACTGTGACTGAGCAGTGAATTTAAAACAGGACATTATGGACAGGATACTATGGACAGGATACTGTGGACAGGATACTATGGAAAGGATACTGTGGACAGGATACTGTGGACAGGATACTGTGGACAGGATACTGTGGACAGGATACTGTGGACAGGATACTGTGGACAGGATACTATGGACATGATATTATGGACAGGATACTATGGACAGGATACTGTGGACAGGATACTGTGGACAGGATACTGTGGACAGGATACTATGGACAGGATACTGTGGACAGGATACTATGGACAGGATACTGTGGACAGGATACTGTGGACAGGATACTGTGGACAGGATACTATGGACAGGATACTGTGGACAGGATACTATGGACAGGATACTATGGACAGGATACTGTGGACAGGATACTATGGACAGGATACTGTGGACAGGATACTATGGACAGGATACTATGGACAGGATACTATGGACAGGATACTATGGACAGGATACTGTGGACAGGATACTATGGACAGGATACTGTGGACAGGATACTGTGGACAGGATACTGTGGACAGGATACTGTGGACAGGATACTGTGGACAGGATACTATGGACAGGATACTATGGACAGGATACTGTGGACAGGATACTATGGACAGGATACTATGGACAGGATACTATGGACAGGATACTGTGGACAGGATACTATGGACAGGATACTGTGGACAGGATACTGTGGACAGGATACTATGGACAGGATACTATGGACAGGATACTGTGGACAGGATACTATGGACAGGATACTATGGACAGGATACTATGGACAGGATACTATGGACAGGATACTATGGACAGGATACTGTGGACAGGATACTATGGACAGGATACTGTGGACAGGATACTATGGACAGGATACTGTGGACAGGATACTGTGGACAGGATACTATGGACAGGATACTGTGGACAGGATACTATGGACAGGATACTGTGGACAGGATACTATGGACAGATACTATGGACGGGATACGTGGACAGGATACTGTGGACAGGATACTGTGGACAGGATACTGTGGACAGGATACTATGGACAGGATACTGTGGACAGGATACTGTGGACAGGATACTATGGACAGGATACTATGGACAGGATACTGTGGACAGGATACTATGGACAGGATACTATGGACAGGATACTGTGGACAGGATACTGTGGACAGGATGGTAAAGACAAACCAGCCAGTCTGTTGTTGTGTTCACTTAATCTCACTGGATTAAACAGCTGTTGGACGTAATTCAGTTTTAAGGCTCTAGTTTAACAAACCAATGGTCAATCTAAGCTTAAGCGGAAGCGCTATAGGTTCAGGGGTGTGTCAGAAATATTTTTGCTATTTTCACTTTCACGATTATCGGCGCATGCTGGCGTTGGAGTGAAAGGGCTGGGTTTTTAATGAATTAACAAGTTGTGGGTGTGTCAAGGCTTGGCCCCTCACTGGCCAATCAGAACGTGTTCCATGGTGAAATATGTAGGTGCTTCAAGTTGTGTATTTACGGTCTTTTATGTATCGCCTTGGAATCAACTCCAATTCCAATGTTAGTCCGTTATAGTTTGTTAAATGGCTTACAGAAACAAAATAACAAAATGTAGACCTATCTTTGCTAAATACGTTAACTTGAACACATTTGCAGTCCACGTTGTTCTAAGTAATTGCATGGCTTCAGTAGCATTCACACTGATATAGGGGCTAGGCCTACTGTAAATTACATTATGGCTGAGCATGGACATGCCAAACATTGTCAATAAGCAAGATTAAATTCATTATTGATAAACAAAATGAAACAGCAACTTGTTTTAATTAGGCTATGTCACACTTACAGACACCATCATTTCCCCCCGTGGGCATAAAGTATTAAAACAACGCAGACTATGGAGGGTTTTACGCACATCC
>NW_025537330.1:0-20000 GCF_020615455.1 Coregonus clupeaformis
CTGTCTGTCTGTCTGTCTGTCTGTCTGTCTGTCTCTCTGCCTGCCTGTCTCTGTCTGTCTACCGGTCTCTCTGTCTGCCTCTCTGTCAGCCTGTGTCTTTGTCAGCCTGTCTCTTTGTCAGCCTGTCTGTCTGTCTTTGGGGGCAGCAGTAGAGGGGTGAATGATAGGTACAGTGATGTGTTAGGGGTAAATAAGATGCAGGCTGGATGGGAGGAGAGGTTCAGGGATTGACGCGTCCAGGATGACCCTGCTTAACTTAGGAAGCATTCCTGATAATTGGCCTGTGGTTAAAGGTGGGAGAGGGGCTTGACTGGTGTGTGTGCGTGTATATACCCCTGCACATGGACTTGATACTGGTACCCCGTGTATACAGCCAAGTTATCGTTACTCATTGTGTATCTATTATTACTTTTATTATTACGTGTTTTACTTTTTTAAAAATAATTTCTCTATTTTCTTTCTCTCTCTGCATTGTGGGTAAGGGCCCGTCAGTAAGCATTTCACTGTTAGTCTACACCTGTTGTTTACCAAGCATGTGACAAATAACATTTGATTTGATTTGTGAGAAGGTGGCTGGTCGGTGGGTTGTGAAGGGTGTTTAATGGTTGTATAACGACCGCTCTCAGACTGAGCGGCACTCATTGGCCCTCCTGCATCACATGGTCTATTTCTCATAGCTTCTGGACAGGTTTATTTGGTTTCACCTCGAATGGAGCAGAGCTGCATCGATTCCATCTGGAGAGTCTCTCTGCTGCACAGGGCTTTAACACTCTACCGGCTACTGCTCAGACACACCCAGTCTATAGGATAGGCCATGGTAGGGGTCCTTTAGGGGCAGGGTGTGTGTTCTACACTGTGTGTGTGTGGGAGAGGGGTTGTACAGTGTGTGTGTGGGGGGGGTATTTACCTCAGGGTGAAGACTAACAGCCTGTTTACAGAAACACCACAGACCTGCAGCTCATCTCCTGATATGGGTATTGTAGTAGTGATACTAGTAGGGTTGGGCAACATCAACCTTTGTACTATCGTGATTATGTACCCATAAAACATTGTGATATACGATGCTATCGCTTCTATCGTACCAACCAATTTTGTATTAATTTTTAATAAACTCTGCTAAAAATAATTAGGCTATAGTGAAATTGAATGTAACTCGATGAATCATGATGAAAGATAATGTTGTTGAAAGACTGGACAAATTATGCGAAATATAATGTTGTTGAAAGCCTGGGCTAATCATGACGTGAAATATAATGTTGTTGAAAGCCTGGAGCGAATCAGTGACCGAAAAGATAATGTTGTTGAAAGCCTGGGCGAATCATGATGAAAGATAATGTTGTTGGAAGCCTGGGCAGGGGATAAGTGCAGGCACATCTTTTCTAATATTCCTTTCTGGTGGAGGAGCTTCAGCATGGAACAGGTGTGTGTGTGTGTGTGTGTGTGTGTGTGTGTGTGTGTGTGTGTGTGTGTGTGGTGTGTCTGTGTGTCTGTGTGTCTGTGTGTGTGTGTCTGTCTGTCTGTCGGTCGGTCGGTCGGTCGCTGTGATGGAGGAGTGATGGAGCAGTGATGGAGCAGTGACAGTTTGATGAGGAACAGGCTGTCTTACTGTAGTGCCATGGGCTGGATAGGAGCAGTCTTCACAACTGGATAATAATTGCTTTATTTGCCTCGTAAAATAATACAGCAATAAATATATGGTGTTTCTTATCTATCATAAAGCTGTGATTGAGAATTACCTGGGCTTAGGCTATAGACTTTTCAGTCTTGTTATTTTTGAAAGCCGCAACTTTAGGATTACACCGTCGTAGGCTAGAATCTTTGGGAAATAAGCTACTGTTCATAACTTTTATTAAAGGTTTTTTGATAGGCCCAGTAGGAGGAACGAGGATACATTAATTGGCCATTTGGTTTTCAACCTCGCATGGAGGGATTTTTCCCAGCCCGCATGGCCAATTTCTTTCTTAAAAAATGTAAACTAGTTATTTGATTTTTCTGTAGGCTATTGATGTAGTTTGTTCTCTCTCATCGGTAGGGCTACCTTTATGTTTCTAGGCTATTACAATAACTTTTTGAGGTGGAACTCCGTAAGTCATTGTTTGATCGGGAGAAAGCCATGCATAAAACAAGCCTTCATATTCATATAGCCTATCGAATGTAGAGACAAGGTAATATAGACTAGGGGTTTTAAACGGCTAAACACAAGATAGTCAAGGAGTGTCCATTATAAAAAATTAAAATGGTATATGTTTAGGCTATAGCTGCTTTGGTGGAATTCTTCACTGTGTCTAGACTACATTCCTCTCTTGCGTTCTGTATATGACATATTTATTGAAACAGGCTATAGCAAATAGGAATAGGCTAATTAGTCGGAATGTCACTTGTGTGCTGTCCTGCTGTGTACTGCCCTGCTGTCCTGCTGTGTACTGCCCTGCTGTCCTGCTGTGTACTGCCCTGCTGTCCTGCTGTGTACTGTCCTGCTGTGTGCTGTCCTGCTGTGTGCTGTCCTGCTGTGTACTGTCCTGCTGTGTACTGCCCTGCTGTCCTGCTGTGTACTGCCCTGCTGTCCTGCTGTGTACTGCCCTGCTGTCCTGCTGTGTACTGTCCTGCTGTGTGCTGTCCTGCTGTGTGCTGTCCTGCTGTGTACTGTCCTGCTGTGTGCTGTCCTGCTGTGTACTGTCCTGCTGTGTGCTGTCCTGCTGTGTACTGTCCTGCTGTGTGCTGTCCTGCTGTGTGCTGTCCTGCTGTGTACTGTCCTGCTGTGTGCTGTCCTGCTGTGCACTGTCCTGCTGTGTACTGTCCTAATGTGTACTGCCCTGCTGTGTACTGTCCTGCTGTGTACTGCCCTGCTGTGTACTGTCCTGCTGTGTACTGCCCTGCTGTCCTGCTGTGTACTGTCCTGCTGTGTACTGCCCTGCTGTGTACTGTCCTGCTGTGTACTGCCCTGCTGTCCTGCTGTGTACTGTCCTGCTGTGTACTGCCCTGCTGTGTACTGTCCTGCTGTGTACTGCCATGCTGTCCTGCTGTGTACTGTCCTGCTGTGTACTGCCCTGCTGTGTACTGTCCTGCTGTGTACTGCCCTGCTGTGTACTGCCCTGCTGTCCTGCTGTGTACTGCCCTGCTGTGTACTGCCCTGCTGTCCTGCTGTGTACTGCCCTGCTGTGTACTGTCCTGCTGTGTACTGCCCTGCTGTCCTGCTGTGTACTGCCCTGCTGTCCTGCTGTGTACTGCCCTGCTGTGTACTGTCCTGCTGTGTACTGCCCTGCTGTGTACTGTCCTGCTGTGTACTGTCCTGCTGTGTACTGCCCTGCTGTCCTGCTGTGTACTGCCCTGCTGTGTACTGTCCTGCTGTGTACTGCCCTGCTGTCCTGCTGTGTACTGCCCTGCTGTCCTGATGTGTACTGCCCTGCTGTGTACTGTCCTGCTGTGTACTGCCCTGCTGTGTGCTGTCCTGCTGTGTACTGTCCTGCTGTGTGCTGCCCTGCTGTGTACTGCCCTGCTGTGTACTGCCCTGCTGTGTACTGCCCTGCTGTGTACTGCCCTGCTGTGTACTGCCCTGCTGTCCTGCTGTGTACTGTCCTGCTGTGTACTGCCCTGCTGTCCTGCTGTGTACTGCCCTGCTGTGTACTGTCCTGCTGTGTACTGCCCTGCTGTCCTGCTGTGTACTGTCCTGCTGTGTGCTGTCCTGCTGTGTACTGCCCTGCTGTGTACTGTCCTGCTGTGTACTGCCCTGCTGTGTACTGCCCTGCTGTGTACTGCCCTGCTGTCCTGCTGTGTACTGTCCTGCTGTGTACTGCCCTGCTGTCCTGCTGTGTACTGCCCTGCTGTGTACTGTCCTGCTGTGTACTGCCCTGCTGTCCTGCTGTGTACTGTCCTGCTGTGTGCTGTCCTGCTGTGTACTGCCCTGCTGTGTACTGTCCTGCTGTGTACTGCCCTGCTGTGTACTGCCCTGCTGTGTACTGCCCTGCTGTCCTGCTGTGTACTGTCCTGCTGTGTACTGCCCTGCTGTCCTGCTGTGTACTGCCCTGCTGTGTACTGCCCTGCTGTGTACTGCCCTGCTGTGTACTGCCCTGCTGTCCTGCTGTGTACTGCCCTGCTGTGTACTGCCCTGCTGTCCTGCTGTGTACTGCCCTGCTGTGTACTGCCCTGCTGTCCTGCTGTGTACTGCCCTGCTGTGTACTGTCCCTGCTGTGTACTGCACTGCTGTCTGCTGTGTACTGCCCTGCTGTCCTGCTGTGTACTGCCCTGCTGTCCTGCTGTGTACTGCCTGCTGTGTACTGCCCTGCTGTCCTGTTGTACTGCCCTGCTGTCCTGCTGTGTACTGCCCTGCTGTCTGCTGTGTACTGCCCTGCTGTGTACTGTCCTGCTGTGTACTGCCCCTGCTGTCCTGCTGTACTGCTCTGCTGGGTACTGTCCTGCTGTGTACTGCCCTGCTGTCCTGCTGTGTACTGCCCTGCTGCCTGCTGTGTACTGCCCTGCTGTCCTGAGCCGGCCGTTCCTGTGTACTGCCCTGCTGTGTACTGTCCTGCTGTGTACTGCCCTGCTGTCCTGCTGTGTACTGTCCTGCTGTGTGCTGTCCTGCTGTGTGCTGTCCTGCTGTGTACTGTCCTGCTGTGTACTGTCCTGCTGTGTGCTGTCCTGCTGTGTACTGTCCTGCTGTGTACTGCCCTGCTGTCCTGCTGTGTGCTGTCCTGCGTGCTGTCCTGCTGTGTACTGTCCTGCTGTACTGCCCTGCTGTCTGCTGTGTACTGCCCTGCTGTGTACTGGTCCTGCTGTACTGCCCTGGTCCTGCTGTGTACTGTCCTGCTGTGTGCTGTCCTGCTGGTGCTGTCCTGCTGTGTACTGTCCTGCTGTGGCTGTCCTGCTGGGTGCTATGTGCTGTCCTGCTGTACTGTCCTGTCATGTGCTGTCCTGCTGTGTACTGTCCTGCTGTGTGCATGCTGTCCTGCTGTGTACTGCCCTGCTGTGTACTGTCCTGCAGTGGACTGCCTGCGTGTACTGCTGCTGTGACTGCCTGCTGTGTACTGCCTGTAATGCACTGTCCTGCTGTGATGCCCTGCTGTCCTGCTGTGTACTGTCCTGCTGTGTACTGCCCTGCTGTGTATTGTCCTGCGTGTACCCTGCCCTGTGTGCTGCCCTGCTGTGTACTGTCCTGCTGTACTGCCCTGTGCAACTGTCCTGCTGTGTACTGCCCTGCTGTCCTGCTGCTCTGTACTGTCCTGCTGTGTACTGCCCTGCTGTACTGTCCTGCTGTGTGCCCTGCTGTGTACTGCCCCTGCTGTCCTGCTGTGTACTAGTCCTGCTGTGTACTGTCCTGCTGTGTACTGTCCTGCTGTGTACTGTCCTGCTGTGCCTGCTGTGTACTGCCCTGCTGTCCTGCTGTGTACTTTGCCCTGCTGTGTACTGTCCTGCTGTGTACTGTCCTGCTGCATGTGACTGTCCTGTGCCTATGTGTACTGTCCTGCTGTGTACTGTCCTTGGGTACTGTCCTGCGTGTGCTGTCCTGCTGTGTACTGTCCTGCTGTGTGCTGTCCTGCTGTGTACTGCCCTGCTGTGTACTGTCCTGCTGTGTACTGCCCTGTGTACTGCCCTGCTGTGTACTGCCCTGCTGTCCTGCTGTGTACTGCCCTGCTGTGTACTGCCCTGCTGTGTACGCCCTGCTGTCCTGCTGTCGCTGTGTACTGCCCTGCTTGTCCTGCTGTGTACTGTCCCTGCTGTGTGCTGTCCTGGCTGCCCTGCTGTGTACTGTCCCTGCTGTGTACTGCCCTGCTGTCCTGCTGTGTACTGCCCTGCTGTCCTGCTGTGTACGCCCTGCTGTGCACTGTCCTGCTGTGTGCTGCTGTCTGCTGTGTGCTGCCCTGCTGTGTACTGCCTGCTGTGTACTGCCCCTGCTCGCGATGCCCTGCTGTGTACTGCCCTGCTGTCCCTGCTGTGAGCCTGCTGTGTACTGTCCTGCTGTGTACTGCCCTGCTGTCCTGCTGTGTACTGCCCGCTGTGTACTGCCCTGCTGTTGACCCCTGCTGTCCTGCTGTGTACTGTCCTGCTGTGTACTGCCCTGCTGTCCTGCTGTGTACTGCCCTGCTGTCCTGCTGTGTACTGCCCTGCTGTCCTGCTGTGTACTGTCCTGCTGTGACTGCCCTGCTGTCCTGCTGTGTACTGCCTGCTGTGTACTGCCCTGCTGCTTGCGCTGTCCTGCTGTGTACTGCCCTGCTGTCCTGCTGTGTACTGTCCTGCTGTGTCTGCCCTGCTGTCCTGCTGTGTACTGCCCTGCTGTGTGCTGTCCTGCTGTGTACTGCCCTGCTGTGTACTGTCCTGCTGTACTGTTGTCTGCCCTGCTGTGTATGTGCTGTCCTGCTGTGTACTGCCCTGCTGTGTACTGCCCTGCTGTGACTGCACCTGCCCTGTGTACTGCCTGCTGTGTACTGCCCTGCCCTGTTGTGTACTGTCCTGCTGTGTACTGTCCTGCTGTGTACTGTCCTGCTGTGTGCTACTGTCCTGCTGTGTACTGCCCTGCTGTGTACTGTCAACTGCTGTCCTGCTGTGTACTGCCCTGCTGTGTACTGTCCTGCTGTGTACTGCCCTGCTGTCCTGATGTGTACTGCCCTGCTGTGTACTGTCCTGCTGTGTACTGCCCTGCTGTCCTGCTGTGTACTGCCCTGCTGTGTACTGTCCTGCTGTGTACTGCCCTGTTGTCCTGCTGTACTGTCCTGCTGTCCGATGTGACTGCCCTGCTGTGTACTGTCCTGCTGTGTACTGCCCTGCTGTGTGCTGTCCTGCTTGTACTTTCCTGCTGTGTGCTGCCCTGCTGTACTGCCCTGCTGTGTACTGCCCTGCTGTGTACTGCCCTGCTGTGTACTGCCTGCTGTGTAGCCCTGCTGTCCTGTGAGACGCCTGCTTGTCCTGCTGTGTACTGCCCCTGTGACTGTCCTGCTGTGTACTGCCCTGCTGTCCTGCTGTCCTGCTGTGTACTGTCCTGCTGTGTACTGCCCTGCTGTGTACTGTCCTGCTGTGTACTGCCCTGCTGTGTGCTGCCCTGCTGTGTACTGCCCTGCTGCCTGCTGTGTGTACGCCCTGCTGTGTACTGCCCTGCTGTGTACTGCCCTGCTGTGCTGTCCCTGCTGTGTAATCTGCGTGTACTGTCCTGCTGTGTACTGCCCTGCTGTTGTACTGTCCTGCTGTGTACTGCCCTGCTGTGCACTTGTCCTGCTGTGTACTGCCCTGCTGTCCTGCTGTGTACTGTCCTGCTGTGTACTGCCTGCTGTCCTGCTGTGTACTGCCCTTGCTGTGTACTGTCCTGCTGTGTACTGCCCTGCTGTGTACTGCCCTGCTGTGTACTGCCCTGCTGTCCTGCTGTGTACTGTCCTGCTGTGTAACTGCTGCTGTCCTGCTGTGTACTGCCCTGCTGTGTACTGCCCTGCTGTGTACTGCACTGCTGTCCTGCTGTGTACTGCGTCCTGCAGTGTACTGTGCTGTCCTGCTGTGTACTGCCCTGCTGTGTACTGCCCTGCTGTCCTGCTGTGTACTGCCCTGCTGTCCTGCTGTACTGCCCCCTGCTGTCCTGCTGTGTATGCCCTGCTGTGTACTGTCCTGCTGTGTACTGCCCCTGCTGTCCTGCTGTGTACTGCCCTGCTGTGTACTGTCCTGCTGTGTACTGCCCTGCTGTGCTGTCCTGCTGTGCTCCTGCGACTGCCCTGCTGTCCCTGCTGTGTATGCCCTGCTGTCCTGCTGTGTACTGCCCTGCTGTGCTGTGTACTGCCCTGCTGTGTATGCTGTCCTGCTGTGTACTGCCCTGCTGTGTACTGTCCTGCTGTGTCTGCTGCTGTCCTGCTGTGTACTGTCCTGCTGTGTACTGTCCTGCTGTGTGCTGTCCTGCTGTGTACTGTCCTGCTGTGTACTGCCCTGCTGTCCTGCTGTGTACTGTCCTGCTGTGTGCTGTCCTGCTGTGTGCTGTCCTGCTGTGTACTGTCCTGCTGTGTACTGCCCTGCTGTCCTGCTGTGTACTGCCCTGCTGTGTACTGTCCTGCTGTGTACTGCCCTGCTGTCCTGCTGTGTACTGTCCTGCTGTGTGCTGTCCTGCTGTGTGCTGTCTCTGCTGTGCACTGTCCTGCTGTGTACTGCCCTGCTGTGTACTGTCCTGCTGTGTACTGCCCTGCTGTGTGCTGCCTGCTGTGTACTGTCCTGCTGTGCTGCCTGCTGTGTACTGCCCTGCGTTGTGTACTGTCCTGCGTGTACTGCCCTGCTGTCCTGCTGTGTACTGCCCTGCTGTGTACTGTCCTGCTGTGTACTGCCCTGCTGTCCTGCTGTGTACTGTCCTGCTGTGTACTGCCCTGCTGTGTACTGTCCTGCTGTGTACTGCCCTGCTGTCCTGCTGTGTACTGCCCTGCTGTCCTGCTGTGTACTGCCCTGCTGTGTACTGTCCTGCTGTGTACTGCCCTGCTGTCCTGCTGTGTACTGTCCTGCTGTGTACTGTCCTGCTGTGTACTGTCCTGCTGTGTACTGCCCTGCTGTCCTGCTGTGTACTGCCCTGCTGTGTACTGTCCTGCTGTGTACTGCCTGCTGTACTGTCCTGCTGTGTGCTGCCTGCTGTCCTGCTGTGTACTGTCCTGCTGTGTGCCACTGCCCTGCTGTCCTGCTGTGTACTGTCCTGCTGTGTGCTGTCCTGCTGTGTACCTGCCCTGCTGTGTACTGTCCTGCTGTGTGCTGTCCTGCTGTGTACTGTCCTGCTGTGTACTGCCTGCTGTCCTGCTGTGTACTGTCCTGCTGTGTACTGCCCTGCTGTCCTGCTGTGTACTGTCCTGCTGTGTACTGTCCTGCTGTGTACTGCCCTGCTGTCCTGCTGTACTGTCCTGCTGTGTGCTGTCCTGCTGTGTACTGCTGCTGTCTGCTGTGTACTGCCCTGCTGTGTACTGCCCTGCTGTGTACTGCCCTGCTGTCCTGCTGTGTACTGTCCTGCTGTGTACTGCCCTGCTGTCCTGCTGTGTACTGCCCTGCTGTGTACTGCCCTGCTGTGTACTGCCCTGCTGTTTACTGCCCTGCTGTGTACTGCCCTGCTGTCCTGCTGTGTACTGCCCTGCTGTGTACTGCCCTGCTGTCCTGCTGTGTACTGCCCTGCTGTGTACTGCCCTGCTGTCCTGCTGTGTACTGCCCTGCTGTGTACTGCCCTGCTGTGTACTGCACTGCTGTCCTGCTGTGTACTGCCCTGCTGTCCTGCAGTGTACTGCCCTGCTGTCCTGCTGTGTACTGCCCTGCTGTGTACTGCCCTGCTGTCCTGCTGTGTACTGCCCTGCTGTCCTGCTGTGTACTGCCCTGCTGTCCTGCTGTGTACTGCCCTGCTGTGTACTGTCCTGCTGTGTACTGCCCTGCTGTCCTGCTGTGTACTGCCCTGCTGTGTACTGTCCTGCTGTGTACTGCCCTGCTGTCCTGCTGTGTACTGCCCTGCTGCCCTGCTGTGTACTGCCCTGCTGTCCTGCTGTGTACTGCCCTGCTGCCCTGCTGTGTACTGCCCTGCTGTGTACTGTCCTGCTGTGTACTGCCCTGCTGTCCTGCTGTGTACTGTCCTGCTGTGTGCTGTCCTGCTGTGTGCTGTCCTGCTGTGTACTGTCCTGCTGTGTACTGTCCTGCTGTGTGCTGTCCTGCTGTGTACTGTCCTGCTGTGTACTGCCCTGCTGTCCTGCTGTGTACTGTCCTGCTGTGTGCTGTCCTGCTGTGTGCTGTCCTGCTGTGTACTGTCCTGCTGTGTACTGCCCTGCTGTCCTGCTGTGTACTGCCCTGCTGTGTACTGTCCTGCTGTGTACTGCCCTGCTGTCCTGCTGTGTACTGTCCTGCTGTGTGCTGTCCTGCTGTGTGCTGTCCTGCTGTGTACTGTCCTGCTGTGTGCTGTCCTGCTGTGTACTGTCTGCTGTGGTGCTGTCCTCTGTGTACTGTCCTGCTGTGCTGTCCTGCGTGTGTGCTGTCCTGCGTGTGACTGTCCTGCGTGTGCTGTCCTGCTGTGTACTGTCCTGCTGTGTACTGTCCTGCTGTGTACTGCCCTGCTGTGTACTGTCCTGCTGTGTCACTGCTGTCCTGCTGTGTACTGCCCTGCTGTGTACTGTCCTGCTGTGTACTGCCCTGCTGTCCGTGTACTGTCCTGCTGTGTACTGCCCTGCTGTGTA
The DNA here is from genome assembly GCF_020615455.1 of Coregonus clupeaformis. Taxonomy (NCBI): domain Eukaryota; kingdom Metazoa; phylum Chordata; class Actinopteri; order Salmoniformes; family Salmonidae; genus Coregonus; species Coregonus clupeaformis. The sequence goes on from NW_025537330.1 coordinate 10,149, forward strand.
CTGTCCTGCTGTGTACTGCCCTGCTTTGTCCTGCTGTGTACCGCCCCTGCTGTCCTGCTGTGTACTGCCCTGCCGTGTACTGTCCTGCTGTGTACTGCGCCCTGCTGTCCTGCTGTGTACTGTCCTGCTGTGTACTGCCCTGCTGTGTACTGTCCTTGCTGTGTACTGCCCTGCTGTCCTGCTGTGTACTGCTGTGTACTGTCCTGCTGTGGTACTGCCTGCTGCCCTGCTGTGTACTGCCCTGCTGTGTACTGCTCGTGTACTGCCTGCTGTGTCCGACTGTCCTGCTGTGTACTGTCTTCCTGCTGTGTACTGCCCTGCTGTCCCCTGGTGTACTGCCCTGCTGTGTACTGTCCTGCTGTGTACTGCCCTGCTGTCCTGCTGTGTACTGCCCTGCTGTCCTGATGTGTACTGCCCTGCTGTGTACTGTCCTGCTGTGTACTGCCCTGCTGTGTGCTGTCCTGCTGTGTACTGTCCTGCTGTGTGCTGCCCTGCTGTGTACTGCCCTGCTGTGTACTGTCCTGCTGTGTACTGCCCTGCTGTGTACTGCCCTGCTGTGTACTGCCCTGCTGTCCTGCTGTGTACTGTCCTGCTGTGTACTGCCCTGCTGTCCTGCTGTGTACTGCCCTGCTGTGTACTGTCCTGCCGTGTACTGCTGCTGTCCTGCTGTGTACTGTCCTGCTGTGTGCTGTCCTGCTGTGTACTGCCCTGCTGTGTACTGTCCTGCTGTGTACTGCCCTGCTGTGTACTGCCCTGCTGTGTACTGCCTCTGTTGTCCTGCTGTGTACTGTCTGCTGTGTACTGCCCTGCTGTGTACTGCCTGCTGTGTACTGCCCTGCTGTCCTGCTGTGTACTGCCCTGCTGTGTACTGCCCTGCTGTGTGCTGCCCTGCTGTGTACTGCCCTGCTGTCCTGCCTGCTGACTGCTAACTGCCCTGCTGTGTACTGCCCTGCTGTGTGCTGCCCTGCTGTGTCTGCCCTGCTGTACTGCCCTGCTGTCCTGCTGTGTACTGCGTGTACTGTCCTGTGTAGCTGTCCTGCTGTGTACTGCCCTGCTGTACTGCCCTGCTGTGTACTGCCTGCTGTTGCCCTGCTGTGTACTGTCCTGCTGTGTACTGCCCTGCTGTCCTGCTGTGTACTGCCCTGCTGTCCTGCTGTGTACTGCCCTGCTGTGTACTGCCCTGCTGTCCTGCTGTGTACTGCCCTGCTGTGTACTGCCCTGCTGTCTTGCTGTGTACTGTCCTGCTGTGTACTGCCCTGCTGTCCTGCTGTGTACTGCCCTGCTGTGTACTGCCCTGCTGTCCTGCGGTGTACTGTCCTGCTGTGTGCTGTCCTGCTGTGTACTGCCCTGCTGTGTACTGTCCTGCTGTGTACTGCCCTGCTGTGTACTGCCCTGCTGTGTACTGCCCTGCTGTGTACTGCCTGCTGTCCTGCTGTGTACTGCCCTGCTGTGTACTGCCCTGCTGTGTACTGCCCTGCTGTACTGTCTGCTGTGTACTGCCCTGCTGTGTACTGTCCTGCTGTGTACTGTCCTGCTGTGTGCTGTCCTGCTGTGTACTGTCCTGCTGTGTGCTGTCCTGCTGTGTACTGTCCTGCTGTGTACTGTCCTGCTGTGTACTGCCCTGCTGTGTACTGTCCTGCTGTGTACTGCCCTGCTGTCCTGCTGTGTACTGTCCTGCTGTGTACTGCCCTGCTGTGTACTGCCCTGCTGTGTACTGTCCTGCTGTGTACGGCCCTGCTGTCCTGCCTGCACTGCTGTGTACTGTCCTGCTGTGTACTGCCCTGCTGTCCTGCTGTGTACTGTCCTGCTGTGTACTGTCCTGCTGTGTACTGCCCTGCTGTGTACTGTCCTGCTGTGTACTGCCCTGCTGTCCTGCTGTGTACTGCCCTGCTGTGTACTGTCCTGCTGTGTACTGCCCTGCTGTCCTGCTGTGTACTGTCCTGCTGTGTACTGCCCTGCTGTGTACTGTCCTGCTGTGTACTGCCCTGCTGTCCTGCTGTGTACTGCCCTGCTGTGTACTGTCCTGCTGTGTACTGCCCTGCTGTCCTGCTGTGTACTGCCCTGCTGTCCTGCTGTGTACTGCCCTGCTGTGTACTGTCCTGCTGTGTACGCCTGCTGTGTACTGTCCTGCTGTGTACTGTCCTGCTGTGTACTGCCCTGCTGTCCTGCTGTGTACTGCCCTGCTGTGTACTGTCCTGCTGTGTACTGCCCCGTCATTATGTACTGCCCTGCTGCTGTGTACTGCCCTGCTGTGTACTGTCCTGCTGTGTACTGCCCTGCTGTGTACTGTCCTGCTGTGTACTGTCCTGCTGGTGTGCTGTCCTGCTGTGTACTGCCCTGCTGTAGTACTGCCCTGCTGTGTACTGTCCTGCTGTGTACTGCCCTGCTGTGTACTGCCCTGCTGTCCTTGCTGTGTACTGCCCTGCTGTCCTGCTGTGTACTGTCCTGCTGTGTACTGTCCTGCTGTGCGCCTGCTGTGTACTGTCCTGCTGTGTACTGTCCTGCTGTGTACTGCCCTGCTGTGACTGCCCTGTACTGTCCTGCTGTGTACTGCCCTGCTGTCCTGCTGTGTACTGTCCTGCTGTGTACTGCCCTGCTGTCCTGCTGTGTACTGCCCTGCTGTGTACTGCCCTGCTGTGTACTGTCCTGCTGTGTACTGCCCTGCTGTTCTGCTGTGTACTGCCCTGCTGTGTACTGCCCTGGTCCTGCTGTGTACTGCCCTGCTGTGTACTGTCCCTGCGTGTACTGCCCTGCTGTCCTGCTGTGTACTGCCCTGCTGTGTACTGCCCTGCTGTGTACTGTCCTGCTGTTGCCTGCTGTCCTGCTGTGTACTGCCCTGCTGTGTACTGCCCTGCTGTGTACTGCCCTGCTGTCCTGCTGTGTACTGTCCTGCTGTGTACTGCCCTGCTGTCCTGCTGTGTACTGCCCTGCTGTCCTGCTGTGTACTGCCCTGCTGTCCTGCTGTGTACTGCCCTGCTGTCCTGCTGTGTACTGCCCTGCTGTGTACTGCCCTGCTGTCTTGCTGTGTACTGTCCTGCTGTGTACTGCCCTGCTGTCCTGCTGTGTACTGCCCTGCTGTGTACTGCCCTTCTGTCCTGCGGTGTACTGTCCTGCTGTGTGCTGTCCTGCTGTGTACTGCCCTGCTGTGTACTGTCCTGCTGTGTACTGCCCAGCTGTGTACTGCCCTGCTGTGTACTGCCCTGCTGTGTACTGCCCTGCTGTCCTGCTGTGTACTGCCCTGCTGTGTACTGCCCTGCTGTGTACTGCCCTGCTGTCCTGCTGTGTACTGCCCTGCTGTGTACTGCCCTGCTGTGTACTGTCCTGCTGTGTACTGTCCTGCTGTGTACTGTCCTGCTGTGTGCTGTCCTGCTGTGTGCTGTCCTGCTGTGTACTGTCCTGCTGTGTGCTGTCCTGCTGTGTACTGTCCTGCTGTGTACTGTCCTGCTGTGTACTGCCCTGCTGTGTACTGTCCTGCTGTGTACTGCCCTGCTGTCCTGCTGTGTACTGCCCTGCTGTGTACTGTCCTGCTGTGTACTGCCCTGCTGTCCTGATGTGTACTGCCCTGCTGTGTACTGTCCTGCTGTGTACTGCCCTGCTGTCCTGCGGTGTACTGCCCTGCTGTGTACTGTCCTGCTGTGTACTGTCTGCTGTCCCTGCTGACTGTACTGCCTGCTGTCCTGCTGTGTACTGCCCTGCTGTGTACTGCCCCTGCTGTCCTGCTGTGTACTGCCCTGCTGTGCTGCTGTCTCCCTGCGTGTACTGCCCTGCTGTCTGTGTACTGCCTGCTGTGTACTGTCCTGCTGTGTACTGCCCTGCTGTCCTGCTGTGTACTGCCCTGCTGTCCTGCTGTGTACTGCCCTGCTGTGTACTGTCCTGCTGTGTACTGCCCTGCTGTGTACTGTCCTGCTGTGTACTGTCCTGCTGTGTACTGCCCTGCTGTGTACTGTCCTGCTGTGTACTGCCCTGCTGTGTACTGTCCTGCTGTGTACTGTCCTGCTGTGTACTGCCCTGCTGTGTACTGTCCTGCTGTGTGCCCGCTGTCCTGCTGTGTACTGCCCTGCTGTCTAGTGCAATGTCCTGCTGTGTATGCCCTGCTGTCCTGCGTGTACTGCCCTGCTGTGTACTGTCCTGCTGTGTACTGCCCTGCTGTGTGCTGTCCTGCTGTGTACTGCCCTGCTGTGTACTGCCCTGTGCTGTCCTGCTGTGTACTGCTGCTGTGTACTGTCCTGCTGTGACTGCCCTTGTCCTGCTGTGTACTGCCTGCTGTGTACTGTCCTGCTGTGTACTGCCCTGCTGTCTGCTGTGTACTGTCCTGCTGTGTGCTGTCCTGCTGTGACTGCCCCGCTGTGTACTGTCCTGCTGTGTACTGCCCTGCTGTGTACTGTCCTGCTGTGTACTGCCCTGCTGTGTACTGCCCTGCTGTGTACTGTCCTGCTGTGTACTGCCCTGCTGTGTACTGCCCTGCTGTGTACTGTCCTGCTGTGTACTGCCCTGCTGTGTACTGCCCTGCTGTGTACTGCCCTGCTGTCCTGCTGTGTACTGCCCTGCTGTGTACTGCCCTGCTGTGTGTACTGCCCTGCTGTCCTGGTGTACTGCCCTGCTGTGTACTGCCCTGCTGTGTACTGCCCTGCTGTCCTGTGTGTGTTGCCCTGCTGTGTACTGTCCTGCTGTGTACTGCCCTGCTGTCCTGCTGTGTACTGTCTGCTGTGTGCTGCCTGGCCCTGCTGTGTGCTGTCCTGCTGTGTACTGCCCTGCTGTGTACTGTCCTGCTGTGTACTGCCCTGCTGTGTACTGTCCTGCTGTGTACTGCCCTGCTGTGTACTGTCCTGCTGTGTACTGTCCTGCTGTGTACTGCCCTGCTGTGTACTGTCCTGCTGTGTACTGCCCTGCTGTCCTGCTGTGTACTGCCCTGCTGTCCTGCTGTGTACTGTCCTGCTGTGTACTGCCCTGCTGTCCTGCTGTGTACTGCCCTGCTGTGTACTGTCCTGCTGACTGCCCTGTTCTGTCCTGCTGTGTACTGTCCTGCTGTGTGCTGTCCTGCTGTGTACTGCCCTGCTGTGTACTGTCCTGCTGTGTACTGCCCTGCTGTGTACTGTCCTGCTGTGTACTGCCCTGCTGTGTACTGCCCTGCTGTGTACTGTCCTTGTTGCTGCTGTGTACTGCCCTGCTGTGTACCTGTCCTGCCTGTGTATCCTGCTGTGTACTGCCCTGCTGTGTTCCCTGCTGTGTACGTCCTGCTGTACTGTGCCGCTGTGTACTGCCCTGCTGTGTACTGCCCTGCTGTCCTGCTGTGTACTGCCCTGCTGTGTACTGCCCTGCTGTGTACTGCCCTGCTGTCCTGCTGTGTACTGCCCTGCTGTGTACTGTCCTGCTGTGTACTGCCCTGCTGTCCTGCTGTGTACTGTCCTGCTGTGTGCTGTCCTGCTGTGTACTGCCCTGCTGTGTACTGTCCTGCTGTGTACTGCCCTGCTGTGTACTGCCCTGCAGGTGTACTGCCCTGCTGTCCTGCTGTGTACTGCCCTGCTGTGTACTGTCCTGCTGTGTACTGCCCTGCTGTGTACTGTCCTGCTGTGTACTGCCCTGCTGTCCTGCTGTGTACTGCCCTGCTGTGTACTGCCCTGCTGTGTACTGTCCTGCTGTGTACTGCCCTGCTGTCCTGCTGTGTACTGCCCTGCTGTGTACTGCCCTGCTGTGTACTGTCCTGCTGTGTACTGCCCTGCTGTCCTGCTGTGTACTGTCCTGCTGTGTGCTGTCCTGCTGTGTACTGCCTTGCTGTGTACTGCCCTGCTGTGTACTGCCCTGCTGTGTACTGTCCTGCTGTGTACTGCCCTGCTGTCCTGCTGTGTACTGCCCTGCTGTGTACTGCCCTGCTGTGTACTGCCCTGCTGTGTACTGTCCTGCTGTGTACTGTCCTGCTGTGTACTGTCCTGCTGTGTACTGCCCTGCTGTCCTGCTGTGTACTGTCCTGCTGTGTACTGTCCTGCTGTGTACTGTCCTGCTGTGTACTGCCCTGCTGTGTACTGCCCTGCTGTGTACTGCCCTGCTGTGTACTGTCCTGCTGTGTACTGCCCTGCTGTGTACTGCCCTGCTGTCCTGCTGTGTACTGCCCTGCTGTGTACTGTCCTGCTGTGTACTGTCCTGCTGTGTACTGCCCTGAATGTGTACTGTCCTGCTGTGTGCTGCCCTGCTGTCCTGCTGTGTACTGTCCTGCATGGACTGCCCTGCTGTGTGTTGGTCCACTGATACTAGTCTGACTTTATGGTTTAAGATGGAAACACACACCTTGCTTGCAGTCTTCTAGTCTGCTGATAGGTAAACTGGCATTATATTGAGGAATTCACAAATGGTCCTTCAAGCCGGAGAAACAGTTTTACATATTACTTAACAATTTGTTGTATTGTATGGTTCAAACTAGGCCTGAGTCCTGACTGTGTGGATTAAAGGGGCAATCCGCAGTTGCTACATCTGTTTGTAACACAGTAAGGGACTTCATTTCAGTGGAAGTAGCAATTTATAAATACATATTTACTATTTACATTTACATTTTAGTCATTTAGCAGACGCTCTTATCCAGAGCGACTTACAGTTAGTGAGTGCATACATTATAAACATTTTTCATACTGGCCCCACATGGGAATCGAACCCACAACCCTGGCGTTGCAAACGCCATGCTCTACCAACTGAGCTACATCCCCTGCCGGCCATTCCCTCCCCTCCCCCGGACGACGCTGGGCCAATTGTGCGCCGCCCCATGGGTCTCCCGGTCACGGCCGGCTATGACAGAGCCTGGATTCGAACCTCACTGATTCACCCAGTCCCTATACTGTTAACCTGGGAAAGCCCCTCACTGATTCACCCAGTCCCTATACTGTTAACCTGGGAGAGCCCCTCACTGATTTACCCAGTCCCTATACTATTAACCTGGGAGAGCCCCTCACTGATTCACCCAGTCCCTATACTATTAACCTGGGAAAGCCCCTCACTGATTTACCCAGTCTCTATACTGTTAACCTGGGAGAGCCCCTCACTGATTCACCCAGTCCCTATACTATTAACCTGGGAGAGCCCCTCACTTTACAATAGCTGCACTGGATGGAGCCAGAATGGGGCCTCCCTTGGGGTGTGTTCGCCTGTGTCCCAAATGGCACCCGATTCCCTTTTTATATTGCACTACTTTTGACCAGGACCTATGAACACTATTTGGGATACAACCTTAGTGTTTGCGACGGAGAGAAAGAAGGGTTTCTCACTGCTGTCATTCTATGAAGCATTCTAAATGATTTGTTGACCATGGTCTCCCTAGACGACGCTGAGCCAATACGTTTAGAATCTCACGGTTTAAACAAATAAACCCCTAATTGTACCTTCTAGTTGTTAGGACACATTAAAAACGGATACAACGCGGAAAGTAAAGCTTTTTAAGCAGAGTATTTGTCCACCAATACATGATTTAAGAACAAGCCATTAAATAATAGAACATAAAATTGTTTTTGTGCAGCTAAATTTGAAGTGTATACCCCATAACTGATTTGTACAGAATTTTCATAAATAAATAATTGTATTCTTATTTTATTTCAACGTTATTTATAAGTACAATTATTTACAAGCCAAACTCCTTCATACTTCTGTTTTTTTTTTAAAGGGCATGTTTATTTTTTGATATAAATCCAGCCTCCCGTCCTAAAGTTTGGGAGTCCTTTGACGGTAGTATCTTAATGCAGTTATAGTATATACTGTCCCAGGTTAATCTGCTGAATGAATGAGATGTATAATCCAGTTACTACAGGGTACTCGGCCGAAAGCCAAACGACTAGCTCCTACCTCCACAATCCCATTACAGAGCCTCTTATGTAAATGAAAGAGGAGCTTCCACCATGCCGTAGTCTTGATCTCTCAGTAGCCCATAGACAGACCAACCATGGAAATACACTCCATAGGAAGGGCTTGGAACCTTTAACCCTGGCAATTTGATATAAACTCATGGGTACACTCGCAATGGCTCCACCCATTATGCCATCAGTGACTTGAATGGGGAGGCCCATTCTATGGATTCTATTTCTATGCCCGCAACAATCACTGCAACCAGGACCACAACAACCAGGACCACAACAACCAGGACCACAACAACCAGGACCACAACAACCAGGACCACAACAACCAGGACCACTACAACCAGGACCACAACAAGCAGGACCACTGCAACCAGGACCACAACAACCAGGACCACTACAACCAGGACCACAACAAACAGGACCACTGCAACCAGGACCACTACAACCAGGACCACAACAACCAGGACCACTACAACCAGGACCACTACAACCAGGACCACAACAAGCAGGACCACTGCAACCAGGACCACAACAACCAGGACCACAACAACCAGGACCACTGCAACCAGGACCACTGCAACCAGGACCACAACAACCAGGACCACAACAACCAGGACCACAACAACCAGGACCACAACAACCAGGACCACTACAACCAGGACCACAACAACCAGGACCACTACAACCACTGCAACTAGGACCACAACAACCAGGACCACTGCAACCAGGACCACAACAACCAGGACCACTACAACCACTGCAACCAGGACCACAACAACCAGGACCACTGCAACCAGGACCACAACAACCAGGACCACTACAACCACTGCAACCAGGACCACAACAACCAGGACCACAACAACCAGGACCACTACAACCACTGCAACCAGGACCACAACAATCAGGACCACTACAACCACTGCAACCAGGACCACAACAACGAGGACCACTACAACCACTGCAACCAGGACCACAACAATCAGGACCACTAAAACCACTGCAACCAGGACCACAACAACCAGGACCACTACAACCACTGCAACCAGGACCACAACAACCACTTTAACCAGGACCACAACAACCACTATAACCAGGACCACTACAACCACTGCAACCACTACATCCAGGACCACTACAACCAGGACCACTACATCCAGGACCACTACAACCAGGACCACTACAACCAGGACCACTATAACCAGGACCACTACAACCACTACATCCAGGACCACTACAACCAGGACCACTACAACCAATACAACCACTACAACCAGGACCACTATAACCAGGACCACTACAACCACTACATCCAGGACCACTACAACCAGGACCACTACAACCAGGACCACTACAACCACTACAACCAGGACCACTACAACCACTACAACCACTACAACCAGGACCACTACAACCACTACAACCAAGACTACTACAACCACTACAACCAGTACATCCAGGACCACTACAAGCACTACAACCAGGACCACTACAACCACTACAACCAGGACCACTACAACCAGGACCACTACAACCACTACAACCAGGACCACTACAACCAGGACCACTATAACCACTACAACCAGGACCACTACAACCAGGACCACTTCAACCACTACATCAGGACCACTACAACCAGGACCACTACAACCACTACATCAGGACCACTACAACCACAACCATTTTGACTATGATTATTTGATTTAAATCAAATAAGCCTAATCCTGATCACTTTTATCGTACAGTATGTACTTAATTTTCTTGTTAATTATATATTAAACACAGTGTTCTTCAGACTATGAAAGGAGGAAGGATAGGTGTCTTCAGACTATGAAAGGAGGAAGGATAGGTGTCTTCAGACTATGAAAGGAGGAAGGATAGGTGTCTTCAGACTATGAAAGGAGGAAGGAGGTGTGTCTTCAGACTATGAAAGGAGGAAAGATGTGTGTTTTCAGACTATGAAAGGAGGAAGGATGTGTGTTTTCAGACTATGAAAGGAGGAAGGATGTGTGTCTTCAGACTA
>NW_025537330.1:25000-36878 GCF_020615455.1 Coregonus clupeaformis
CAATCGGTGTCTAGATGGAATTTGTATTTGTGGTCCTGGCATCTGGACCTTTTTGGAACACCATTATTTTTGTCTTACTGAGATTTACTGTCAGGGCCCAGGTCTGACAGAATCTGTGCAGAAGATCTAGGTGCTGCTGTAGGCCCTCCTTGGTTGGTGACAGAAGCACCAGATCATCAGCAAACAGTAGACATTTGACTTCAGATTCTAGTAGGGTGAGGCTGGGTGCTGCAGACTGTTCTAGTGCCCTCGCCAATTTGTTGATATATGTTGAAGAGGGTGGGGCTTATACTGCATCCCTGTCTCACCCCACGGCCCTATGAAAAGAAATGTGTGTGTTTTTTGCCAATTTTAACTGCACACTTGTTGTTTGTGTACATGGATTTTATAATGTCGTATGTTTTTCCCCCAACCCCACTTTCCATCAATTTGTATAGCAGACCCTCATGCCAAATTGAGTCAAAAGCATTTTTGAAATCAACAAAGCATGAGAAGACTTTGCCTTTGTTTTGGTTTGTTTTTTTGTCAATTAGGGTGTGCAGGGTGAATACGTGGTCTGTCTTACCGTAATTTGGTAAAAAGCCAATTTGACATTTGCTCAGTACATTGTTTTCACTGAGGAAATGAACTTGTCTGCTGTTAATGATAATGCAGAGGATTTTTCCAAGGTTGCTGTTTACGCATATCCCACGGTAGTTATTGAGTCAAATTTGTCTCCACTTTTTGTGGATTGGGGGTGATCAGTCCTTGGTTCCAAATATTGGGGAAGATGCCAGAGATAAGGATGATGTTAAAGAGTTTAAGTATAGCTAATTGAAATTTGTGGTCTGTATATTTTATCATTTCATTGAGGATACCATCAACACCACAGGCCTTTTTGGGTTGGAGGGTTTGTATTTTGTCCTGTAGTTCATTCAATGTAATTGGAGAATCCAGTGGGTTCTGGTAGTCTTTAATAGTTGATTCTAAGATTTGCATTTGATCATGTATATTTTTTTGCTGTCTATTCTCTGTTATAGGGCCAAAAAGATTGGAGAAGTGGTTTACCCATACATCTCCGTTTTGGATAGATAGCTCTTCGTGTTGTTGTTTGTTTACTGTTTTCCAATTTTCCCAGAAGTGGTTAGAGTCTATGGATTCTTCAATTACATTGAGCTGATTTCTGACATGCTGTTCCTTCTTTTTCCGTAGTGTATTTCTGTATTGTTTTAGTGATTCACCATAGTGAAGGCGTAGGCTCAGGTTTTCTCGGTCTCTATGTTTTTGGTTGGATAGGTTTCTCAATTTCTTTCTTAGGTTTTTGCATTCTTCATCAAACCATTTATCACTGTTGTTATTTTTCTTTGGTTTTCTGTTAGAGATTTTTTGATTTGATAGGGAAGCTGAGAGGTCAAATATACTGTTTAGGTTTTCTACTGCCAAGTTTACACCTTCACTATTACAGTGGAACGTTGTGTCCAGGAAGTTGTCTAAAATGGATTGAATTTGGTGTTGCCTAATAGTTTTTTGGTAGGTTTCGACACAACTTTCCTTCCATCTATAGCATTTCTTAATATTATTCAGTTCCTTTGGCTTTGATGCCTCATGATTGAGTATTGCTCTGTTCAAGTAGACTGTGATCTTGCTGTGGTCTGATAGGGGTGTCAGTGGGCTGACTGTGAACGCTCTGAGAGACTCTGGGTTGAGGTCAGTGATAAAGTAGTCTACAGTACTACTGCCAAGAGATGAGCTATAGGTGTACCTATCATAGGAGTCCCCTCGAAGCCTACCATTGACTATGTACATACCCAGCGTGCGACAGAGCTGCAGGAGTTGTGACCCGTTTTTGTTGGTTATGTTGTCGTAGTTGTGCCTAGGGGGCATATGGGGGAGGGGGAATGCTGTCACCTCCAGGTAGGTGTTTGTCCCCCTGTGTGCTGAGGGTGTCAGGTTTCTGTCCAGACTAGTACAGGTCTGGAAATGATTGATTTCCCCCTTCCAAGATGGAGAAGCTGTCTTCATTAAAGTATGGGGATTCTAGTGGGGGGATATAGGTAGCACACAGGAGGACATTTTTCTCTGTTGAGATAATTTTCTAGCCAAATGTAAAATGTTCCCTTTTTTGATTAATTGAATAGAGTGAGTAAGGTCTGCTCTATACCAAATTAGCATACCCCCTGAGTCCCTTCCCTGTTTCACACCTGGTAGTTTGGTGGATGGGACTACCAGCTCTCTGTAACCTAGAGGGCAACCAGTGGGTCCGTCTCCTCTATACCATGTTTCTTGTAGGATGACAATGTCTGTATTTCCGATTTCTTTGGTGAAGTCCAGGTTCCTGCTCTTAAGGCCAAAGGCAGATGACCTCATGCCTTTGATATTCCAGGAGGAAATAGTGAAGGCTTTGTGTTCCATAAAGTGTCTAATGTTGTTGGTCGTGTGGTTTGGCCTCAGGCCAGTAATTGTGAGCAGAACCTGCTGAGCATCTGGTACATGCTATTGTCTTAGGCTAGTGTAAGAGTGGGGGTTGGGCCTGTTTGCCTGCTCACGGCCTGGGCGTATGTGTGACTTTCATGTTGAGGCCCTCTTTGCAGGAGTGGGGGGCATGGGGTGGGTAGGAGGGGCATAGGTCTGATCTGAGGGGGCCTAAATGGGGTGTGGGCATGGTTGACTTGGTGGGTGTTAATTGGTGGGTGTGGGGGTGTGGATGTGGCTGATGGTGCTGTGGTCTGGATGTAGGTTCTCTCGGCGGGGGTCCTCTATGTGTAGGGGGGGGGTCCCGCAGGTCTGAGAGAGTGTCTCGCTGGTCTGGGCGGGGTGTCTGTTGATCTGTTGCTCCTGTGTGAGGTGTTGGGTCTGCGGTTGAGGGTGATATCCTTTAGGGTCCGGGCGAAGGTGGGCACTGCTGCCTTGTATAGGTGGACCTGATCGTAAAGGCTGTTCACGTCCAGGGTGGAGTGGTGGGCCAGGTAGACATTTGGTTTTGATGCACAGTCATTGGAAATACTTGTGTTTACCTGCTGTATGGTAGCAGGGTGGAAGTCTTTTCGTGGTAGCCGGGTTGAGATAACCACTTGTGCGTTGGGGAAAGTAGAAGAACATTTTTCTTTCACTCCCTTGAGTGCTGTGGCCACCCTTTCCTGCTGTGTTCTCAGGTCGTTTATGCCTGTGTGTATTATTATGTGGCTGGGTGATCCTAGTTGGTCCTCAGACAGAAGGTCTAGGGCGCGCTGGGTGTTTGGACACCAGAGTTTAGACACTGTGTGTTTGGGGAAAAGTTTATTTTCTTGTATGTATTTCCCGTTTGAGTCCATAAGGAGTACAATCTGTGTTTTGTGTGTGTCCTCAGTGGGTGTGGGGGCGTCGTCATGAGGGCTATCTGGGTGGCTGACGGGGGGGGTGATCTAGCCTCCCGAGTGGCGCAGTGGTCTAAGGCACTGCATCGCAGTGCTAGCTGTGCCACTAGAGATCCTGGTTCGAATCCAGGCTCGGTCGTAGCCGGTCGTGACCGGGAGACCCATGGGGCGGTGCACAATTGGCCCAGCGTCGTCCAGGGTAGGGGAGGGAATGGCCGGCAGGGATGTAGCTCAGTTGGTAGAGCATGGCGTTTGCAACGCCAGGGTTGTGGGTTTGATTCCCACGGGGGGCCAGTATAAAAAATAATGTATGCACTCACTAACTGTAAGTCGCTCTGGATAAGAGCGTCTGCTAAATGACGTAAATGTAATGTAAATGTGATCAGAGGGGTTGGGATCCCCAGGGCTTGGGGTTCTTCATTTGTTTGTCTGGCTGTCGAGGCTATGGTCAGGGTCTAGGGTGTACTGTTCTGCTGCGATGTCGAGACTTTGGCCAGGATCTGAGGTGGGCTGTTCTGCTGGCTTCTCTGCGAGGGTGGCCAGCTCTCTAATGGGTTGTTCTCTGTCACCCGTCATCATTCTCACCTTCTCCTCCAGCACTCTGATCCTCTCCTCTAGTGCTCTGTTCTTCTCCTGCTCTTTCTACTGTTGATGTTGTCTCACCACAGTCCAGAGTGCAGACATGTCTCTCTCTACCTCCAGCTCTCCAGGTCTAGTTAAGGGGGTGTTGTTGTGCTGGACTGTTGTCTGGGTCTGTGCTGACTGGAGTGTAATCACCTGCTGTTCCAGCTCCACCTGCCTTACCTCCAGCTGGGTGAATTTGACTTTCCGCTTGGGGTTACTCTGTGGGGTTATTTAATGAAGAGGTCTGGTCTGACCCGCTCAGGGTGGGGGAATCTTTCTCAAGGGAGAGCTTCTCCTGCTGAGCTATTTCTTTGATTAGGTGAAAGTCCAGCTGGAACTGTTTGGTGTTGCCCTGTACCAAAACTGTTCCAGATTTATAGAAATTTATATTAGACGACTCAGAGTCCTCGTTGTCTAGTGTCCTGAGTTCCCACCCATTAACAGAGGGGTAGTGTGCTAGTATAGCACTGTGCCATGCCAGGGGATGGTCTGTGTGGAAGATAAGGTTGCTTATGTTCCCATTTTTATAACATTCAGCTAAAAGTGTCTCCTGATTTCCCATAAGGAGCTTCATTTTGTACTCTTTTCGTGTCTTATTATTCTTTAAATTCAGAGGGTACTGTATTAATGACCTCTGAACAGCGGGAGGGTGCTTCTAAGGCCTCTCCATTTGGTTGGGGTAGACTGTGTGACTCTCTTGCCATTGTTGGGCTCAAGGGCTTTGACACCTCTCACTTCACACGTCAGTGCTAATTGAAGTTGTATCTCTTTGTACTAGCAGGCTTGGTAGCCTTATCATTCAGTCCTTATAAAGTAAAATATATCATTGTAAAATATTTTTCTTCTTGGTTTTTGAAAGTAAAAAATAGCTTCAGACCAAACATTACTCACTCAGTTCCAGTTTGGATGGTGTTTTCAGGTTTCTGAATCAGGTTGTAGTTTTGGTTTGAAATGAAGGTTATGTTGTGGAGGGTAGCATCCTGTATATGTCCCTGCCAGAAAATCCAAGTTTATCTAACTCTAAATATTTTTTGTAAAAACATGCTGAAAAATGCAGGAGCAATGTCTTTGAGCTCTCTCTCTCTCTCTCTCTCTCTCTCTCTCTCTCTCTCTCTCTCTCTCTCTCTCTCTCTCTCTCTCTCTCTCTCTCTCTCTCTCTCTCTCTCTCTCTCTCTCTCTCTCTCTCTCTTTCTCTCTCTCCCTCTCTCTCTCTCTGTCTCTCCCCCTCTCTGTCTCTCTCTCTCTCTCTCTCTCTCTCTCTCTCTCTCTCTCTGTCTGTCTGTCTGTCTGTCTCTCTCTCTCTCTCTCTCGCTCTCTCGCTCTCTCTGTTTCTCTGTCTGTCTCTCTCTCTCTCGCACGCTCACACTCGCTCTGTCTCTCTCTCCGTCTCTTCCCCTTGTATTAAAGAGAGCATTCAGATGCATGAGTGATCTATGAACTTCAGTGTGTCTGACAGACCGAGACAAAGAGAGAACAGATAACGAGCTCAATGGAAACTGCAGTAGGGGTGTAATTAGTAGGATAGTACAGGGTGTGTGAGTGTAATTAGTAGAATAGTACAGGGTGTATGAGTGTAATTAGTAGTATAGTACAGGGTGTGTGAGTGTAATTAGTAGGATAGTACAGGGTGTGTGAGTGTAATTAGTAGAATAGTACAGGGTGTATGAGTGTAATTAGTAGGATAGTACAGGGTGTGTGAGTGTAATTAGTATGATAGTACAGGGTGTGTGAGTGTAATTAGTAGGATAGTACAGGGTGTGTGAGTGTAATTAGTAGGATAGTACAGGGTGTATGAGTGTAATTAGTAGGATAGTACAGGGTGTGTGAGTGTAATTAGTGGGATAGTACAGGGTGTATGAGTGTAATTAGTGGGATAGTACAGGGTGTATGAGTGTAATTATTAGGATAGTACAGGGTGTATGAGTGTAATTAGTAGGATAGTACAGGGTGATTGAGTGTAATTAGTATGATAGTACAGGGTGTGTGAGTGTAATTAGTAGGATAGTACAGGGTGTGTGAGTGTAATTAGTAGGATAGTACAGGGTGTGTGAGTGTAATTAGTGGGATAGTACAGGGTGTGTGAGTGTAATTAGTATGATAGTACAGGGTGTGTGAGTGTAATTAGTAGGATAGTACAGTGTATATGAGTGTAATTAGTAGGATAGTACAGGGTGTGTGAGTGTAATTAGTAGGATAGTACAGGGTGTGTGAGTGTAATTAGTATGATAGTACAGGGTGTGTGAGTGTAATTAGTAGGATAGTACAGGGTGTGTGAGTGTAATTAGTAGGATAGTACAGGGTGTATGAGTGTAATTAGTAGGATAGTACAGGGTGTGTGAGTGTAATTAGTGGGATAGTACAGGGTGTATGAGTGTAATTATTAGGATAGTACAGGGTGTGTGAGTGTAATTAGTAGAATAGTACAGGGTGTATGAGTGTAATTAGTAGGATAGTACAGGGTGTGTGTGAGTGTAATTAGTATGATAGTACAGGGTGTGTGAGTGTAATTAGTAGGATAGTACAGGGGTGTATGAGTGTAATTAGTATGATAGTACAGGGGGTGTGTGAGTGTAATTAGTAGGATAGTACAGGGTGTGTGAGTGTAATTAGTAGGATAGTACAGGGTGTATGAGTGTAATTAGTAGGATAGTACAGGGTGTGTGAGTGTAATTAGTGGGATAGTACAGGGTGTATGAGTGTAATTATTAGGATAGTACAGGGTGTGTGAGTGTAATTAGTAGAATAGTACAGGGTGTATGAGTGTAATTAGTAGGATAGTACAGGGTGTGTGAGTGTAATTAGTATGATAGTACAGGGTGTGTGAGTGTAATTAGTAGGATAGTACAGGGTGTGTGAGTGTAATTAGTAGGATAGTACAGGGGTGTGTGAGTGTAATTAGTAGGATAGTACAGGGTGTATGAGTGTAATTAGTAGGATAGTACAGGGTGTGTGAGTGTAATTAGTGGGATAGTACAGGGTGTATGAGTGTAATTAGTGGGATAGTACAGGGTGTATGGAGTGTAATTATTAGGATAGTACAGGGTGTATGAGTGTAATTAGTAGGATAGTACAGGGTGATTGAGTGTAATTAGTATGATAGTACAGGGTGTGTGAGTGTAATTAGTAGGATAGTACAGGGTGTGTGAGTGTAATTAGTAGGATAGTACAGGGTGTGTGAGTGTAATTAGTGGGATAGTACAGGGTGTGTGAGTGTAATTAGTATGATAGTACAGGGTGTGTGAGTGTAATTAGTAGGATAGTACAGTGTATATGAGTGTAATTAGTAGGATAGTACAGGGTGTGTGAGTGTAATTAGTAGGATAGTACAGGGTGTGTGAGTGTAATTAGTATGATAGTACAGGGTGTGTGAGTGTAATTAGTATGATAGTACAGGGTGTATGAGTGTAATTAGTAGGATAGTACAGGGTGTGTGAGTGTAATTAGTGGGATAGTACAGGGTGTATGAGTGTAATTATTAGGATAGTACAGGGTGTGTGAGTGTAATTAGTAGAATAGTACAGGGTGTATGAGTGTAATTAGTAGGATAGTACAGGGTGTGTGAGTGTAATTAGTATGATAGTACAGGGTGTGTGAGTGTAATTAGTAGGATAGTACAGGGTGTGTGAGTGTAATTAGTAGGATAGTACAGGGTGTATGAGTGTAATTAGTAGGATAGTACAGGGTGTGTGAGTGTAATTAGTGGGATAGTACAGGGTGTATGAGTGTAATTAGTGGGATAGTACAGGGTGTATGAGTGTAATTATTAGGATAGTACAGGGTGTATGAGTGTAATTAGTAGGATAGTACAGGGTGTATGAGTGTAATTAGTATGATAGTACAGGGTGTGTGAGTGTAATTAGTAGGATAGTACAGGGTGTGTGAGTGTAATTAGTAGGATAGTACAGGGTGTGTGAGTGTAATTAGTGGGATAGTACAGGGTGTATGAGTGTAATTAGTGGGATAGTACAGGGTGTATGAGTGTAATTAGTAGGATAGTACAGGGTGTGTGAGTGTAATTAGTAGGATAGTACAGGGTGTGTGAGTGTAATTAGTAGGATAGTACAGGGTGTGTGAGTGTAATTAGTAGGATAGCACAGGGTGTGTGAGTGTAATTAGTAGGATAGTACAGGGTGTATGAGTGTAATTAGTGGGATAGTACAGGGTGTATGAGTGTAATTAGTGGGATAGTACAAGGTGTAAGGAGTGTAATTAGTAGGATAGTACAGGGTGTATGAGTGTAATTAGTAGGATAGTACAGGGTGTATGAGTGTAATTCGTAGATAGTACAGGGTGTATGAGTGTAATTAGTAGGATAGTACAGGGTGTATGAGTGTAATTAGTAGGATAGTACAGGGTGTATGAGTGTAATTAGTAGGATAGTACAGGGTGTATGAGTGTAATTAGTAGGATAGTACAGGGTGTATGAGTGTAATTAGTAGGATAGTACAGGGTGTATGAGTGTAATTAGTAGGATAGTACAGGGTGTATGAGTGTAATTAGTAGGATAGTACAGGGTGTATGAGTGTAATTAGTAGGATAGTACAGGGTGTATGAGTGTAATTAGTTGGATAGTACAGGGTGTATGAGTGTAATTAGTGGGATAGTACAGGGTGTGTGAGTGTAATTAGTAGGATAGTACAGGGTGTGTGAGTGTAATTAGTAGGATAGTACAGGGTGTGTGAGTGTAATTAGTAGGATATTACAGGGTGTGTGAGTGTAATTAGTAGGATAGTACAGGGTGTATGAGTGTAATTAGTAGGATAGTACAGGGTGTATGAGTGTAATTAGTATGATAGTACAAGGTGTATGAGTGTAATTATTGGGATAGTACAGGGTGTGTGAGTGTAATTAGTGGGATAGTACAAGGTGTGTGAGTGTAATTAGTAGGATAGTACAGGGTGTATGAGTATAATTAGTAGGATAGTACAGGGTGTATGAGTGTAATTAGTAGGATAGTACAGGGTGTATGAGTGTAATTAGTGGGATAGTACAGGGTGTATGAGTGTAATTAGTATGATAGTACAGGGTGTATGAGTGTAATTAGTAGGATAGTACAGGGTGTATGAGTGTAATTAGTATGATAGTACAGGGTGTATGAGTGTAATTAGTAGGATAGTACAGGGTCTATGAGTGTAATTAGTAGGATAGTACAGGGTGTATGAGTGTAATTAGTGGGATAGTACAGGGTGTATGAGTGTAATTAGTGGGATAGTACATTGTGTTTGAGTGTAATTAGTGGGATAGTACAAGGTGTTTCGAGTGTAATTAGTATGATAGTACAGGGCGTGTGAGTGTAATTAGTGGGATAGTACAGGGTGTGTGAGTGTAATTAGTATGATAGTACAGGGTGTGTGAGTGTAATTAGTAGGATAGTACAGGGTGTATGAGTGTAATTAGTAGGATAGTACAGGGTGTGTGAGTGTAATTAGTAGGATAGTACAGGGTGTATGAGTGTAATTAGTAGGATAGTACAGGGTGTGTGAGTGTAATTAGTATGATAGTACAGGGTGTATGAGTGTAATTAGTATGATAGTACAAGGTGTGTGAGTGTAATTAGTGGTGGGATTGTCAGGGTGTAAGGAGTGTAATTAGTAGGATAGTACAGGGTGTATGAGTGTAATTAGTAGGATAGTCAGGTGTGAGTGTAATTAGTAGGATAGTACAGGGTGTATGAGTGTAATTAGTATGATAGTACAGGGTGTATGAGTGTAATTAGTATGATAGTACATGGGTGTATGAGTGTAATTAGTAGGATAGTACAGGGTGTATGAGTGTAATTAGTAGGATAGGTTACAGGGTGTAAGTGAGTGTAATTAGTAGGATAGTACAGGGTGTAAGGAGTGTAATTAGTATGATAGTACAGGGTGTATGAGTGTAATTAGTGGGGATAGTACAGGGTGTGTGAGTGTAATTAGTGGGGATAGTACAGGGTGTGTGAGTGTAATTAGTGGGATAGTACAGGGTGTATGAGTGTAATTAGTAGGATAGTACAGGGTGTAAGGAGTGTATTAGTAGGATAGTACAGGGTGTGTGAGTGTAATTAGTTGGTATAGTCAGGGTGTATGAGTGTAATTAGTAGGATAGTACAGGGTGTATGAGTGTGTAATTAGTAGGATAGTACAGGGTTTGTGAGTGTAATTAGTGGGATAAAGTACAGGGTGTATGGTGTAATTAGTAGGATAGTACAGGTGGTGTATGAGTGTAATTGGTGGGATAGTACAGGGTGTATGGAGTGTAATTAGTAGGATAGTACAGGGTGTAATGAGTGTAATTAGTAGGATAGTACAGGGGTGTATGAGTGTAATTAGTAGGATAGTAGAGGGTGTATGAGTGTAATTAGTAGGATAGTACAGGGTGTATGAGTGTAATTAGTAGGATAGTACAAGGTGTATGATTGTAATTAGTGGGATAGTACAGGGTGTAAGGAGTGTAATTAGTGGATGGTGCAGGGTGTATGAGTGTAATTAGTAGGATAGTACAGGGTGTAAGGAGTGTAATTAGTAGGATAGTACAGGGTGTAAGGAGTGTAATTAGTAGGATGGTACAGGGTGTATGAGTGTAATTAGTAGGATGGTACAGGGTGTTGGCAGTGTAATTAGTAGGATAGTACAGGGTGTATGAGTGTAATTAGTAGGATAGTACAGGGTGTATGAGTGTAATTAGTAGGATAGTACAGGGTGTATGAGTGTAATTAGTAGGATAGTACAGGGTGTATGAGTGTAATTAGTAGGATAGTACAGGGTGTATGAGTGTTAATTAGTAGGATAGTACAAGGGTGTTGTATAATTAGTGGGATATGGTACAGGGTGTAAGGAGTGTAATTAGTAGGATAGTACAGGGTGTATGAGTGATAATTAGTAGGATAGTACAGGGGTGTATGAGTGTAATTAGTGGGATGTGGTACAGGGTGTATGAGTGTAATTAGTGGGATAGTACAGGTTGTATGAGTGTAATTAATGGGATAGTACAGGGTGTATGAGTGTAATTAGTAGGATAGTACAGGGTGTAAGTGAGGTAATTAGTGGGATAGTATAGGGTGTATGAGGTAATTAGTAGGATAGGTACAGGGTGTGTGGGAGTGTAATTAGTAGGATAGTACAGGGTGTGTGAGTGTAATGTAGGGTGTGGATAGTACAGGGTGTATGAGTGTAATTAGTAGTATAGTACAGGGTGTATGAGTGTAATTAGTGGGATAGTGTGGGTTGTAAGGAGTGTAATTAGTGGGATAGGTTACGGGTGTATGAGTGTAATTAGTGGGATAGTACAGGGTGTAAGGAGTGTAATTAGTGGGATAGTACCCAGGGTGTATGAGTGTAATAGTGGTAAGGATAGTACAGGGTGTATGAGTGTATTAGTAAGGATAGTACAGGGTGTGAAGGGAGTGTAATTAGTAGGGATAGTACAGGGGTGTGAGTGTAATTAGTAGATAGCCACAGGGGTGTGTGAGGCAATTAGGTGGGATAGTACAGGGTGTATGAGTGTAATTAGTGGGATAGTACAGGGTGTATGAGGTAATTTGTGGATAGTACAGGGTGTGTGAGTGATTAGTAGGATAGTACCAGGGTGTGTGAGTGTAATTAGTGGGATAGTACAGGGTGTATGAGTGTAATTAGTGGGATAGTACAGGGTGTATGAGTGTAATTAGTGGGATAGTACAGGGTGTAAGGAGTGTAATTAGTGGGATAGTACAGGGTGTAAGGAGTGTAATTAAAGGATAGCATGTGGGTAAAAGGAGTGTAATTAGTAGGATAGTGCCAGGTGTATGAGTGTAATAGGTAGGATAGTACACAGGGTGTATGAGTGTAATTAGTAGGATAGTACAAGGTGTATGAGTGTAATTAATGGGATAGTACAGGGTGTATGAGTGTAATTAGTAGGATAGTACAGGGTGTACATGAGGTAATTAGTATAGATAGTACAGG
>NW_025537331.1:0-36859 GCF_020615455.1 Coregonus clupeaformis
TTACGGAAGACTGGCGAGAGAAAAAAAACATTGCTTAATGAAAAAATATGCAAACACGTTTTGGTGTTGTGGGAGAGTCCCCTAACATATGGAAGAAGGTATTGGTAGATGAGACTCAAACTGGAGCTTTTGGCATCAAGAAAAACGCTATGTTGGCACAAACCCAACACCTCATCACCCCGAGAACACCATCCCACACATGAAGATGGTGGTGGAGCATCATGCTGGGGGATGTTTTTATGGGGGATTGGGAAACTGGTAGAATTGAAGGAATGATGGATGGGCTAAATACAGGGAAATATTGAGGGAAACCTGTTTCAGTCGAGAGATTTTGAGATGGGACGAAGGTTCACCTTCCAGAGGAAATGACCCTAAGCATACTTCTAAAGCAACACTCAAGTGGTTTAAGGGGAAACATTTAAATGTTTGGAATTTGGCCTAGTAAAGCCCAGACCTCAATCCACCCGAGAATCTGTGGTATGATCTCTAAAGATTGCTGTACACCAGGGAACTCCATCCAACTTGAAGGAGCTGGAGCAGTTTTGCTTTCTGAAGAATGGCAAAATCCAGTGGCTAGATGTGCTAAGCTTATAGAGACATACTAGAGACTTGAGCGAATAGAAAAAGGTCCTACAAAATTGATTTGGGGGGAATAGTTATCAAGGTGTCAGTTTTTTGTTTATTTTTGTTTGTTCTACAATAAAAAAATATTTATATTTCAAAGTGGTAGGCATGTTGTGTAAATAAATGATAAAACCCCCAAAAATATATTTTAATTCCAGGTTGTAAGGCAACAAAATAGGAAAAATGTTTTTTGTTTTTAGAATGTGTTATTCAATTAGTAGTAGTAAAGGCAAATTCAATATTATAAAATTTTTTTTTTACTATAAGTGTTAAAGTCAAATAGATAAAATATCATGGTATGACATGTTAAACCAATCACTGGTTAGCAGAGATGACTACAATGAAGAAACAAACGGACATACCGAAAGAATATTCACTGGTTCATAAAAAATAATAACTGACTAGGAGAAGAAACCAGTGGGAGTGTACATTACAATCTAGGGACACATGACTCAGAAATGATTGAAGGCCTCAGCTTTTTCATGTTGTGATCATCCCTCCCCCCTCTCTCCCCCCCCTCCCCCGGCCCGGGAGTTAGAGCCCAGAGAACAGCCAGGCAGCAGAAACAAGACATTAAAAAAAAATAAAAATAAAGCAAAGCACTTCATGCAAAGTGGGTTTAATAAGCATTAATTTGAACCTCATTTTCTAAA
This sequence comes from Coregonus clupeaformis, assembly GCF_020615455.1. Lineage (NCBI taxonomy): Eukaryota > Metazoa > Chordata > Actinopteri > Salmoniformes > Salmonidae > Coregonus > Coregonus clupeaformis. Next base: position 1,278 of record NW_025537331.1, read on the forward strand.
ACATTTAACTATTAAAGGAGTAAATACTGAGATTATTAACCTTGGTGGTGGTTCCATCTCGAAAGTAGCAGTGGAGTGACAGTGGGGTCGTTGAATTATGCATATTGAGCTGGATAGGTAAAGTTAGTGGTTAATGTTTTTTCTGATTGTGGGTTTCATCCTAAATGGCACCCTATTCCCTATATAGTGCACTACTTTAGACATGAGAATGGCAACCTCATTCCTATATGGAACCCTATTCCATAGTGCACTACTTTTGACCTGAGCCCAATGGGTGCCATTTGGGAGGCAACCCATATGCATGTGAATTATGATTAGATAATTGGGAGTTGTTAGAAACATGATATAACTAGACAGAGATGTGAGGGGTATGTGAAGGACATTGTTGAATACAGTTTAAACACAATCAACAGGAGAACGGACCAGTTTATATCCAGGTTTGACAGTTCTGAGATGTAATTTTTGAAGATAGTGTAAAATATATAATTTAGTATTTAGTATTTATGGATTCATAGTAGAAGATAGATATAGTAAGATACAGATATTAAATTGATAGGAATATAGATGAATGTAGTTTTGTTAATTAGACTTTTCTAAAAAAGTATAATGACAAATTAATGATGTGTGTGTTGTATGAGTTTTTACATTTGTTTTGAGTTACTTACATTTGATAGTTGAGTTATTAATTTGTGTTGAGTTGACTTACATTTGCTGTTGAGTTACTTACATTTGTGTTGGAGTTGTTTACATTTGTGTTGAGTATAATTTGTGTTGGGTATTACATGTGTATATCCATTTGTGTCAAGATAGTAGAATCAACACAGTGTTGTTTAGACTACGTGGGTAATGACAAAGACATTCAACAGAAAGGAAAGCTTGAAAATCACAAGACTCATTTCATTTATCAACGATATAAAAGTAAGCAGTTGATTAGTCAATTTCATAATAACCATATTATAACCTTTATTATGGTATTACTCTAAGACAAAAATCTTTGTGTTTTTCCGGATTTTGCAGGAATACTTGACATTGGAACATCTACAAACAACCGGCGCCGACGAAGATGGGGCCGATATTTAGTATTTTTGTTTTTTATAAATTTTTAAGAGTCAGAAAGTGTTTTGTATATTAGATACAGCCAGGGAAAAATTGGATATCAGAGCGAGGAAATCAACAGCATTAGTCAGGAATATGATTTTCCCGAAGCAGATCCTTAGTTTGCTCTCCTAAGGCAATCGGAACTGATTCCAGCGGCTGACCAAAAACATCGCCGGCGGAGGAGAGGCACTCGGAGCGGCCCGCTGGTCTCGACAGGAGGCGCCGAGCACACCACTCACCGCTTCCAAGTATACAAGTTCAGTCTTTTGGTTAACAAGATCAACGAACTCCCGGGCAAGGACTTCTTTCCAGAGAGACATCAAGGCCTGTAACATATTTTGTCTCATCATTGGAAACAAGGCTGGGGATATTTGTGAAATCGGTCAGCCAGAGGGGTTCTCAGTTATCGGAGACATTTAATTTAATTACGTATTAGCAGACGTTATCAGAGGACTACAAATTGGGCATTACCCTTATAGAGTGGGAAACCACTTTACAATATGTGTTTAGTAGATGCGATTAAGAACCAGTGGAGTGTGCGGAGGAGCGGGTGTGACGTGGAGAGAACTTTGGGAAGGTTGATCACCAGACGGGCTGCGGCATTCTGGATGAGTTGTAGGGGGTTTAATGGCACAGGCAGGGAGCCCAGCCAACAGGAGGAGAACCAGACGGAAGATGACAAGTGCCTGGATTAGGGACCGTGCCGCCTCCTGTGTAAGGCAGGGGACCTCGAATGTTATGGAGCATGAACCTACAGGATCGGGTACCGCCTTGATGTTAGGGAGAAGGAGGGAGTGTCAGGGTACGCCAAGGCTTTGCACTTGGGAGGAGGAACAACGGAGTGTAACCGTGATTGCGAGATCATGGAACGGGCAGTTTCCCCGGGAGGAAGAGCAGCTCCGGCTTGCCGAGTTAGCGAGGTGGTGATCCGTATCCACACTGATATGTCTGCCAGACATGCAGAGATGGATTCGCCACCTGGTTATCAGAAGGGGAAAGGAGAAGGCAGATTAAGTTGTGTGGCTGCGTAGCAATGATAGGAGAGGCCATATGAGGATATGACAGAGCCAAGTGACTTGGTGTATGAGCAGAATAGGAGAGGGCCTAGAACTGAGCCCCCCTGGGGGACAAGTGGGAGAGCACGTGGGGCGGAGATAGATTTCGCCACGCCACTGGTAGGGAGGAGGTAGGTAGGAGAATCCAAGAATGAGCGAGAGATGCCCAACTCGGAGAGGGTGGAGAGGAGGATCGATGGTTCACAGTATCAAAGGCAGCAGACAGGTCTAGAAGGACAAGAGCAGAGGAGAGAGAGTTAGCTTTTAGCAGATGGGCTGGAGAGCCTCGTGACACAGAGAGAAGAGCAGTTCATTTGAATGACCAGTTTGAAACCTGACTGGTTTGGATCAAGAAGGTCATTCTGAGAGAGATAGCAAGAGAGTTGGCTAAAGACGGCACGCCAAGAGTTTGGAGAGAAAAGAAAGAAGGGATATGGTTGTAGTTGTGAATCAGAGGGATCGAGTGTTGAGTTTTTTTTGAGAAGGGGTGAACCTCGCTCTCTTGAAGACGGAAGGGACATAGAGGGAAGGATGAGTTGATGAGCGAGGGGAGTGTAGGAGGGAGAAGGTCACCTGGAGATGGTCTGGAGAAGAGAGGAGGGGATAGGTAAGCGGGCAGGCTGTTGGGCGGCCGGTAGTACAAGTGCAAGATTTCATTGGAGAGAGAGGGGAGAAAGAAAAAGCATAGGGTAGGGAGTGTGAGCAGGACCAGCATTGTATTTCACTTAACAAACGAGGATGGATGTGACAACCTTCTTCAAAATGGTTGAGAAGTATACAGAGGGGGGGAATCAGCAGGGAGGGAGAAGTGGAAAGAGCTTCCTAGGGTTAGAGGCAGAGATGCTGGAATTTAGAGTGGTAGTAAAGTGGCTTTTAGCAGCAGAAACAGATGAAGAAAAGTAGAGAGAAGGGAGGAAAAGATGCCAGGTCGCAGGGAGTTAGTTTTAATCGGCTGCCCGGAGCCCCGCCCTGAGAGTTCGCAAGATAGTCAAGCCAATGGAGCAGGAGAGGAGGACGAGCCAGCCGGGAGGATAGGGGACATAGAGAGTAAAGGATGCAGAAAGGAGGAGAGGGGAGGGTTGAGGAGGCAGAATCAAGAGATTGGAGGGAGAAGGATTGAGCAGAGGGAAGAGATGATGGAATGGAAGAGGAGAGAGAAGGGAGAGAGCGAAGGTTGTGACGGCACATTACCATCTGAGTAGGGGCAGAGTGAGAGTAAAGTTGTTGGAGGAGAGGAGTGAGAAAAGGATACAAAGTAGTGGTTGGAGACATGGAGGGGAGTTGCAGTGAGATTAGTAGAAGAACAGCATCTAATAAAGATGAGGTCAAGCGTGATTGCCTGCCTTGTGAGTAGGGGGAGGAGAGAGGGTGAGGTCAAAAGAGGAGAGGAGGAAAGAAGGAGGTAGAGAGAAATGAGTAAAGGTAGATGTAGGGAGGTTGAAATACCCAGAACTGGGAGGGGTGAGCATCCTCAGGGAAAGGAACTTAATTGATGAACTCCAAGGGAACCGGGAGGGGAGTAAAAACAAGGATGTTAAGCTGAATGGGTAGTGACTGAGACAGCATGGAATTCAAATGAGGAGATAGACAGATGGGACAGGGGAAAAAGAGAGAATGTCACTTGGGAGAGATGAGGATTCCGTGCCACCACCCCGCTGATCAGATGCTCTCGGTATGGGAGAATGGATGGTCAGACGAGAGAGAGCAGTAGGAGATAGAGTGTTTGAGGGTAATCATGTTTGCAGCCAGAGGGGAGAAAGAATAAAATCGGGTACAGAAGGGAGGTGTGTGTATGATAAAATAAAATTGTAGTATAATAAGGAACTAAGTGTACCGATAGAAATTCACAATAAATGCGAGATATTCCCAAGAGAATTTTCTTCGCGGTTATAGCGACGGCCGTGTATATCACCCCTCAAGCCAAAACCACGACGGCCTCAAAGAATTTCACTGGATTTATGCAAACTGGAAACCATATATCCTGGAGGCTGCATTTATTGTAGCGGGATTTTAACAAAGCAAATTTGAGGACTAGGCTGCGAATTTATTAACATATCGACGGTTGTATCAATTGCCAAAATCCTCGACCATTGCTATTCGAACTACGGGATGGAAGCTCCCCGGCCCCCTCGATGACACGATCCATTTTCCCTCCATAGCAGAAACTCAAACAGGAAATACCCGGGGAAGGACTATTCAATGGTTGACCAATGGAATCCACGCTTCAAGATTGTTTTGTTTAGGAGACTGGGATATGTTCCGGGAGCTTCAATTTGTTTGAGAATAACTGAAACGGTGAGAGTTTATCAGGTATAGGTGATGTTGTGCCCACTGTGACTATTAAAACCTACCCTAACCAGAAACCGTTGATAGATGCCAGCATCTCGCTCCAATCTGAAAGCGTGAACCACCGCATTCAACCAGGCAAGGACTGGGAATATGGCAGAATACAAACAGTGTAACTATATCCAAAAGGCAGATTAAACTGGCAAAACATCAGTATAGAGGACAAAGTGGAGTGCAATTCAACGGCTCAGACACAAGACGGAGGTGGTAGGGTTAAAGACAATCACGGATTACAAAAGGAAAACCAGCCATGTCGCGAAGCACCAACGCCTCGCTCCAGACCAGCTAAACCCCTTCTTCGCCCACTTTGAGGATAACACAGTGCCCACTACCAAGGACTGTGGCCTCTCCTTCTCCGTGGGCCGACGTGATCAAGACATTTAATCATGTTAACCCCTGCAAGGCTGCCGGCCCAGACGGCATCCCTAGCCGCGTCCTCAGAGCATGCGCAGACCAGCTGGCTGGTGTGTTTATGGACATATTCAATCTCTCCTTTCCCAGTCTGCTGTTCACACATGCTTCAAGATGGCCACCATTGTTCCTGTACCCAAGAAAGCAAAGGTAACTGAACTAAATGACTATCACCCTGTTGCACTCACCTCTGTCATCATGAAGTGCTTTGAGAGACTAGTCAAGGATCATATCACCTCTACCCTTACCTGTCACCCTAGACCCACTTCAGTTTGCTTACCACCCCAATAGATCCACAGATGATGCAATCGCCATCACACTGCACACTGCCCTATCCCATCTGGACAAGAGGAATACCTATGTAAGAATGCTGTTCATTGACTATAGCTAGCATTCAACACCGTAGTACCCTCCAAGCTCATCATTAAGCTCGTGGCCCTGGGTCTGAACCCCCGCCTTGTGCAACTGGGTCCTGGACTTCCTGACGGGCCGCCCCCAGGTGGTGAAGGTAGGAAACAACACCTCCACTTCGCTGATCCTCAACACTGGGGCCCCACAAGGGCAGCGTGCTCAGCCCCCTCCTGTACTCCCTGTTCACCCATGACTGCGTGGCCACGCACGCCTCCAACTCAATCATCAAGTTTGCAGACGACACAACAGTAGTAGGCTTGATTAACAGCAATGACGACACCGCCTACAGGGAGGAGGTGAGGGCTCTGGGAGTGTGGTGCCAGGGGAAAATAACCTCTCACTCAACGTCAACAAAACAAAGGAGATGATCGTGGACTTCAGGAAACAGCGAGGGTGCACCTCTATCCACATCGACGGGACCGCAGGGAGAAGGTGGAAAGCTTCAAATTCCTTGGCGTACACATCACTGACAAACTGAAATGGTCCACCCACGTAGACAGTGTGGTGAAGAAGGCGTAACAGAGCCTCTTCAACCTCAGGAGGCTGAAGAAATGTGGCTTGGCACCTAAAACCCTCACAAACTTTTACAGATGCACAATTGAGAGCATCCTGTCGGGCTGTATCACCACCTGGTATGGAAACTGCACCACCCGCAACCGCAGGGCTCTCAGAGGGTGGTGCGGTCGCCGAACGCATTATCGGGGGCAAACTACCCGCCCTCCAAGACACATACAGCACCCGATGTCACAGGAAGGCCAAAAGATCCTCAAGGACATCAACCACCCGAGCCACTGCCTGTTCACCCACTAATCATCCAGAAGGCGAGGTCAGTACAGGTGCATCAAAGCTGGGACTGAGAGAATGAAAAACGCTTCTATCTCAAGGCCATCAGACTGTTAAATAGCCATCACTAGCACATTAGAGGCTGCTGCTGCCTATTGAAATTACTGGCCACTTTAAGAAATGGAACACTAGTCACTTTAATCATGTTTACAGTCACTTTAATAATGTTTACATATCTTGCACTACTCATCTCATATGTATATACTGCATTCTATTCCATAATACTCTACTGTATCTTAGTCCATGCCGCTCTGTCATTGCTTGTCCATATATGTATATTTTCTTAAATTCTATTCCTTACTAGTTTTGTGTGTATTAGGAATATGTTGTAAAATTGTTAGATATTACTTGTTAGATATTACTGCACTGTCGGAGCTAGAAGCAAAAGCATTTCGCTTACACCCGCTATAACATCTGCTAAACACGGTATGTGACAAATAACATTTGATTTGATTTGATACACCTCAGAGCCACACTCAATAAAAGGATGAATACTTCCCAGTGGAATCGACTCTTCTCTCACCACCTCATCTGTAGCTGGGTAACCGACCACGCCCCAATTGTATTCCCCTCAGACTTAGAGCCTTATTTCTCTGCAAATACAAACATTCATCCTCTTCCTGGGTCACCTCACCAATGTCTACGTCCTGTGACTGATAGTGACCGGAGCGGGAGGGACAGTGACCACAGAGTTCTTCTCTCTCAACCTGACCGTGTCTGAGATCCTCTACTGTCTATCAAATGGTTTAGCCTTGATCCAGCAGTACATATTTGGTAACAACGTTATCTTGCATGCATGTCGATTTTTCGAAGGGTTCGTCACAGCTGTTTGCCGCTCCCTTTTCCAATGCTTGGGTCCTGCTTGGCTGCCATGTTTATGACATACGGGACAGTTTCCCAGCCCTGTGGAGGTAGAGGAGGGGCTGGTACAGGACAGTTTCCCAGCCCTGTGGAGGTAGAGGAGGGGCTGGTGCAGGACAGTTTCCCAGCCCTGTGGAGGTAGAGGAGGGGCTGGTGCAGGACAGTTTCCCAGCCCTGTGGAGGTAGAGGAGGGGCTGGTACAGGACAGTTTGCCAGCCCTGTGGAGGTAGAGGAGGGGCTGGTACAGGACAGTTTACCAGCCCTGTGGAGGTAGAGGAGGGGCTGGTACAGGACAGTTTACCAGCCCTGTGGAGTTAGAGGAGGGGCTGGTACAGGACAGTTTACCAGCCCTGTGGAGTTAGAGGAGGGGCTGGTACAGGACAGTTTCCCAGCCCTGTGGAGGTAGAGGGGAGGGGCTGGTACAGGACAGTTTCCCAGCCCTGTGGAGGTAGAGGAGGGGCTGAACAATCCCTGTGACAACAGTGAGGCAGATGGAAACGTAAGCGGACTGGAAAAAACTGCCTGACTTCTAAGTCTTTACTGAGGATGATGACGATCAACGGGAGATGATCTATCACCATGGAGATGAGGATGTTATGACCTGAAAGCCTTCATCGTTGGGTTTGTCCCGTCTCTCTCCCTCTCATTGTCCCCTGGTCTGTGGCGTTTCAGAGCCCAGAGGACCGTCAGGCAGCAGAACAGATTCACAAAGAATACAACCAGAAATAGCACCAAGTAGAAATAATAGACCAAGGTTATAAATGTCATCAACATGGCATCCAAGCAGGACCCAAGCATTGGAAAAGGGAGCAACCAGTTGTGACGAACCCTTCGAAAAATCGACATGCGTGCAAGATAACGTTGTTAGCAAATATGTACTGCTGGGACATTAAAAACTGTAATATCTTATGTTTCACCCAGTCGTGGCTGAACGAATAACATGGATAACATACAGCTAGCCGGCTATACGCTACATCGGCAGGATAGAACGGCTGACTCCGGTAAGACAAGGGGTGGCGGTCTGTGTATATTTTTAAACAACAGCTGGTGCACAAAATCAAATACTAAGGAAGTCTTGAGGTTTTGCTCGCCTGAGGTAGAGTATCTTATGATAAGCTGTAGACCACACTATTTACCAAGAGAGTTTTCATCTATATTTTTCATAGCTGTCTATTTACCACCACAAACCAATGCTGGCATTAAGATTGCACTGAATGAGCTGTATAAGGCCATAAGTCAACAGGAAAACGCTCATCCAGAGGCAGCGCTCCTAGTGGCCGGGGACTTTAATGCAGGGAAACTTAAATCTGTTCTACCTAATTTCTACCAGCATGTTAAATGTGCAACCAGAGGAAAAAAAACTCTGGACCACCTTTACTCCACACACAGAGACGCATACAAAGCTCTCCCTCGCCCTCCATTTGGCAAATCTGACCATAACTCTATCCTCCTGATTCCTGCTTATAAGCAAAAACTAAAGCAGGAAGCACCAGTGACTCGGTTAATAGAAAAGTGGTCAGATGACGCTGATGCTAAGCTACAGGACTGTTTTGCTAGCACAGACTGGAATGTTCAGGGGATTCTTCAGATAGCATTGAGGAGTACACCACATCAGTCACTGGCTTCATCAATAAGTGCATCGATGATGTCGTCCCCACAGTGACCGTACGTACATACCCCAACCAGAAGCCATGGATTACAGGAAACATCCGCACTGAGCTAAAGGGGTAGAGCTGCCGCTTTCAAGGAGCGGGACTCTAACCCGGACGCTTATAAGAAATCCCGCTATGCCCTCCGACGAACAATCAAACAGGCAAAGAGTCAATACAGGACTAAAATTGAATCGTACTACACCGGCTCTGACGCTCATCGGATGTGGCAGGGCTTGAAAACTATTACAGACTACAAAGGGAAGCACAGCCGTGAGCTTCCCAGTGACACAAGCCTACCAGACGAGCTAAACCACTTCTATGCTCGCTTCGAGGCAAGCAACACTGAAGCATGCATGAGAGCACCAGCTGTTCCGGATGACTATGTGATCACGCTCTCCGTAGCCGATGTGAGTAAGTCTTTTAAGCAGGTCAACATTCACAAGGCCGCAGGGCCAGATGGATTACCAGGACGTGTACTCCGAGCATGTGCTGACCAACTGGCAAGTGTCTTCACTGACATTTTCAACATGTCCCTGACTGGAGTCTGAAATACCAACATGTTTCAAGCAGACCACCAGTCCCCGTGCCCAAGGACACTAAGATAACCTGCCTAAATGACTACCGACCCGTAGCACTGACGTCTGTAGCCATGAAGTTCTTTGAAAGGCTGGTCATGGCTCACATCAACACCATTATCCCAGAAACCCTAGACCCACTCCAATTTGCATACCGCCCCAACAGATCCACAGATGATGCAATCTCTATTGCACTCAACACTGCCCTTTCCCACCTGGACAAGAGGAACACCTACGTGAGAATGCTATTCATTGCCTACAGCTCAGCATTCAACACCATAGTGCCCTCAAAGCTCATCACTAAGCTAAGGATCCTGGGACTAAACACCTCCCTCTGCAACTGGATCCTGGACTTCCTGACGGGCCGCCCCCAGGTGGTAAGGATAGGTAACAACACATCTGCCACACTGATCCTCAACACGGGGGCCCCTCAGGGGTGCGTGCTCAGTCCCCTCCTGTAATCCCTGTTCACCCATGACTGCATGGCCAGGCACGACTCCAACACCATCATTATGTTTGCTGACGACACAACAGTGGTAGGCCTGATCACCGACAACGATGAGACAGCCTATTGGGGAGGAGGTCAGAGACCTGGCCGTGTGGTGCCAGAATAACAACCTCTCTCCCTCAACGTGACCAAGACAAATGAGATGATTGTGGACTACAGGAAAAAAATGAGGACTGAGCACGCCCCCATTCTCATCGACGGGGCTGTAGTGGAACAGGTTGAGAGCTTCAAGTTCCTTGGTGTCCACATCACCAACGAACTATCATGGTCCAAACACACCAAGACAGTCGTGAAGAGGGCACGACAAAACCTATTCCCCCTCAGGAGACTGAAAAGATTCGGCATGGGTCCTCAGATCTTCAAAAAATTCTACAGCTGCACCATCGAGAGCATCCTGACTGGTTGCATCACCGCCTGGTATGGCAACTGCTTGGCCTCTGACCGCAAGGCACTACAGAGGGTAGTGCATACGGCCCAGTACATCACTGGGGCCAAGCTTCCTGCCATCCAGGACCTCTATACCAGGCGGTGTCAGAGGAAGGCCCTCAAAATTGTCAAAACTCCAGCCACCCTAGTCATAGACTGTTCTCTCTGCTACCTGACGGCAAGCGGTACCGGAGTGCCAAGTCTAGGTCCAAAAGACTTCTCAACAGCTTCTACCCCCCAAGCCATAAGACTCCTGAACAGCTAATCATGGCTACCCGGACTATTTGCACTGCCCCCCACCCCATCTTTTTACACTGCTGCTACTCTGTTAATTATTTATGCATAGTCACTTTAACTCTACCACATGTACATATTACTTCAACTACCTCAACTAGTCGGGTGCCCCGCACATTGACTCTCTGCACCGGTACCCCCCTGTATATATAGCCTCCCTACTGTTATTTTATTTTACTTCTGCTCTTTATTTCTCAACACTTTTTTGTTGTTGTTTTATTTTACTTTTTTATTAAAAATAAATGCACTGTTGGTTAAGGGCTGTAAGTAAGCATTTCATTGTAATGTCTGCACCTGTTGTATTCGGCGCATGTGGCCAATAAAATTTGATTTGATTTGATTTGATATGATTTGATTTTGTTAGTCACTCTCACTCAGATGTGTAGAATTACAGGACAGTAGATATACAGTTACACATTCTTCTCTCTGATCAGATAACGTCGTTAGCAAATATGTACTGCTGGATCAAGGCTAAACCATTTGATAGACAGTAGAGGATCTCAGACACGGTCAGGTTGAGAGAGAAGAACTCTGTGGTCACTGTCCCTCCCGCTCCGGTCACTATCAGTCACAGGGACGTAGACATTGGTGAGGTGACCCAGGAAGATGTTGAATGTTTGTATTGCAGAGAAATAAGGCTCTATGTCTGAGGGGAATACAATTGGGGCGTGGTCGGTTACCCAGCTACAGATGAGGTGGTGAGAGAAGAGTCGTTCCACTGGGAGGTATTCATCCTTTTATTGAGTGTGGCTCTGAGGTGTATCAAATCAAATCAAACGTTATTTGTCTCATACACGTGTTTAGCAGATGTTATAGCGGGTGTAGCAAAATGCTTTTGCTTCGCCAGGTTGAATTTGTATGTTCCAATGTCCAAGTGATGGCTGCAGAAATCATGAAAAACACAAGGGCTTTTTGTCTTGGAGTAATACCATAACAAATGTTATAATGTGGTTATAATAAATTGACTAATCAACATGCTGTACTTTTATAGTCGTTGATATGAAATGAGTCTTGAAACTGCATTTACTGCAAAGAAGCTTTCCTTTCTGTTGAATGTCTTTGTCATTACCCCATAGTCTATACAACACTGTGTTGATTCTTATCTTGACACAAATGGATATACACAAATGTAAGTAACTCAACACAAATGTAAGTAACTCAACACAAATGTAAGTAACTCAACACAAATGTAAGAAACTCAAGTAACACACATGATTAATTTGTCATTATACTTTTAGAAAAGTCTGAATTGAACAAAACTACATTAATCTATATTGGCCTACAGAAGAATATATAAATATTGTCAAGATCGTCAGGAGAGACCAATGCGCAGCGTGATGAATGAACATGTTTACTTTATTAAATTAAAGCACGACCAAAACAACAAACGACTCGTAACGTCCACGGTGACAAAGACCAACACGGAACAAAACCCCCACAAACACAAAGGGAAAACAGACAGTTTAAATATGGCTCCCAATCAGAGACAACCAGCCAACAGCTGACACTCGTTGCCTCTGATTGGGAGTCACTCAGGCAAAACATAGAAATAGACGAACTAGAACCCCCAACATAGAAACACACCACATAGAACAAACACACCCTGGCTCAACAACTAGAGTCCCATAGCCAGGGTGTGACAGTACCCCCCGGACTGCGACCGCGCCTCAAAAAGAGCAAAACAGGGGAGGGCTGGGTGGGCATACCTCCTCGGCGGCGGTTCTGGCTCGGGCTTGACCCCACTCCTTTTCTAACCCCCCAAAGTACCCTGGTCCGGTCTGGCCCTGCTGACCAGAGCTGAACTGAACACTGGTGGAGCGGATTGCTCTAGCTCCGGCGTGACGCAGCACCTGACCGGTGCCGGACCCGCCACCGGTGGAACAGGCACGGACGCGTGCCGGACTGACGACGCACACCACTGGCTTGGTGTGGGGAGCAGGAGCGTGCGGACAGGGCTGACGCAACGCACCACTGACTTGGTGCGGGAGCAGAATGGCGGACTGGGCTGGCGACGCGCACCACAGACTTGGTGCGGAGAGCAGGAACGGGCCGGACAGGGCTGGCGACGCGCACCACAGACTTGGTGCGGAAAGCAGGAACGGGCCGGACAGGGCTGACGAAACGCACCACAGACTTGGTGCGGGAGCAGGAATGGGCCGGACTGGGCTGGCGACGCGCACCACAGACTTGGTGCGGAGAGCAGGAACGGGCCGGACAGGGCTGACGCAACGCACCACAGACTTCGGTGCGGGAGCAGGAATGGGCGGGCCGAAGCTGGCGATGCGCACCGTAGACTTGGTGCGCAGTGGCAGGAACAGGCCGGACCGTACTGGGAACACACACCACTGGCCCTACGTGGGGATCAGGAACAGGCCGGACCGGACTGGCAACACACGCCAGTACCTCTCGCCGTGCCTCTACATCTTCCATCCCCTCTTCGACCAGTGGCCCCCGTAACCTGGCGGCCTCCCTCTGCCAATCCGCTGGGCCGCTCTGCCGCGGTCTCCTGCTGGCCCGTCGTCCACGGCGTTAGCCCCCTAAAAAAATTCTGGGGGGTCTCTCTTCCCCGTGGGCCAGGCCTCTATATTTCTCGCCCAACTCTCGCTCTCCTGCTTCCAACTCCAGCCATTCTGCTCCTCCTTTGGCTTGACCCAGTCGAGACTCTTCCTCAACTGTTCCCAAGTCCATCCACTCTGCTCTTTACAAGGCTGGACCCAGTCGAGGTTGCCACGGAGATCTGCAAGCGATTCCCCTGGCGATGGCTCCTGGACACGCTGCTTGGTCCAGTTTTGGTGGGTTTTTCTGTCACGATCGTCAGGGAGAGACCAATGCGCAGCGCGATGAATGAACATGTTTACTTTATTAAATTAAAGCACCGACCAAAACAACAAACGACTCGTAACGTCCACGGTGACAAAGACCAACACGGAACAAAACCCACAAACACAAAGGGAAAACAGACTTTTTTTGGCTTTTATGAACGTGTTTGTCACGTTCGTTTATAGACGGGTCAGACCAAGGCGCAGCGTGAAATGCATACATGTTTATTATAACGATAAACACACGAACAAAAACAACAAAACGACGTAACGTGAAGTCCTCAGGCTAAACACAATACAAGCCTCTACATGGAACAAGATCCCACAACTAATGATCGCAAACAGCTAATGAGTGCTAATAGGCTGCCTAAGTATGATCCCCATTCAGAGACAACGAGCGACAGCTGCCTCTGATTGGGAATCACACCCGCCAAACATAGAAATACAACACCTAGAACGTGAACATAGAAATAACACCATACCCTGACTCAACATACTAGAGTCCCATAAGTCAGGGCGTAACAGTGTTATTCAATGCGTTTCTATGGGCTTTAGTAGTAAAGGACTAATTCAATATTCTATCAAATCTTTTTTTTTTACCTATAAGTGTTCAAAATCAAATAGCTAAAATATCCATGGTATGACCATGTTAAACCAATTCCATTGGTTAGCAGAGATAGACTACAATGAAGAAACAAACGGACATACGGAAAGAATACTTCACTGGTTCTATAAAATAATAACTGACTAGGAGAAGAAACAGTGGGAGGTACATTACAACCATGGACACCATGATCATTGAAATGATCCTGAAGGCCCTCAGCTTCATGTTGTTCATCCTTCCCCCCTCTCTCTCTCCTTCCCTCGGCCCGGCATGTTTCAGAGCCCAGAGAACAGCCAGGCAGCAGAACAACATTACAGAAAACATAACCATGTATAAAATCAAAGCAAAGCACTTCCAAGCAAAGTGGGTTTCAACAGGCATTAATTTAAACCTCTATTTTCTACAAACATTTCAACTATTAAAGGAGTAAATACTGAGATTATTAACCTTGGTGGTCGGAGCGGTCTTCCATCTCGTAAAGTAGCAGTTGTAATGAATACTCGGACAGAGTGGTAAGATCCAATCGCAGAATTGCGATGCTTTATTAGGAGTACAGACAAGGGAATAGCTTAATCGTGGTCGGGCGAGCTGTGGTCAAAACCGGGCCAGACAGAGACAGGCAGAGGTACCAAGGGAGCGGGCGTAGTCGTGAGTCGAGGCACAGGCACAGGATCAGAGTACGGTAATCACTGGGATAGACAAGCAGAGGATTAAGCAATTCGGGGAGTCAAACAACGAGGCACAGGTCGGATACACTGGTAATCAAAAACAACAAACTCTCTCTCTCTCTCTCTGAACAAAACGCTTAGCAAGTCACAATGGAACAATACCTCGCACCGACTGAACTTCTGAGCACACCTTATATCCTACACTAATTACTGACAGGTGTGCTCAGAACTCAGGTGAAACAAATCGAGTCTGATGACTCCCCCTCTCTGTAGATCGGGGAAGTGTCAGACTCTGTCTAGACCAGCCAAACCCCAATCCCTTACAGCAGTGGCAGTGACAGTGTCTAAAGTTGGTCTGTCTGAATTATGCATATGAGCTTGGGTAGGTAAAGTTAGTGGTCAATGTTCCTTCCTTGGTTATATGTGGGTTACATCCCAAATGGCACCCTATTCCCTAAATAGTGCACTACTTTAGACCAGGACCCTATGGGTGCCATTTGGGGAGGCAGTCTCATTATGCATGTCTGAATTTGCATGATCAAATACATTGGTTTTTGGGGAGTTGTGATTCAGAAACATGATATAACTAGACAGAGATGTGAGGGGTTATGTGAAGGCACATTGTTGAATACAGTTTAAACACAACTCAACAGGAGAACGGACCAGTTCACCGATCCAGGTTTGACAGTTCTGAGATGTACATTTCTTGAAGATAGTGTATAAATATATATTTTGTATTTAGTATTTATTAGGATCTCCATTAGTAGATATAGATATATAAGATACAGTATATTTATATATTCTTCTGTAGGCCAATATAGATTAATGTAGTTTTGTTCAATTCAGACTTTTCTAAAAAGTATAATGACAAATTAATGATGTGTGTTACTTGAGTTTCTTACATTTGTGTTGAGTTTCTTGCATTTGTGTTGAGTTACTTACATTTGTGTTGAGTTACTTACATTTGTGTTGAGTTACTTACATTTGTGTTGAGTTACTTAGATTTGTGTTGAGTTACTTACATTTGTGTTGAGTTACTTACATTTGTGTTGAGTTACTTACATTTGTGTATATCCATTTGTGTCAAGATAAGAATCAACACAGTGTTGTATAGACTATGGGGTAATGACAAAGACATTCAACAGAAAGGAAAGCTTCTTTGCAGTAAATGCAGTTTCAAGACTAATTTCATATCAACGACTATAAAAGTAAAGCATGTTGATTAGTCAATTTATTATAACCACATTATAACATTTATTATGGTATTACTCCAAGACAAAAAGCCCTTGTATTTTTCATGATTTCTGCAGACATCACTTGGACATTGGAACATACAAATTCAACATGGCGAAGCAAAAGCATTTTGCTACACCCGCTTATAACATCTGCTAAACACGTGTATGTGACAAATAACATTTTGATTTGATTTGATTTGATACACCTCAGAGCCACACTCAATAAAAGGATGAATTCCTCCCAGTGGAACGACTCTTCTCTCACCACCTCATCTGTAGCTGGGTAACCGACCACGTCCCAATTGTATTCCCCTCAGACTTAGAGCCTTATTTCTCTGCAAATACAAACATTCAACCTCTTCCTGGGTCACCTCACCAATGTCTACGTCCTGTGACTGATAGTGACCGGAGCGGGAGGGACAGTGACCACAGAGTTCTTCTCTCTCAACCTGACCGTGTCTGAGATCCTCTACTGTCTATCAAATGGTTTAGCCTTGATCCAGCAGTACATATTTGCTAACGACGTTACCTGAGCAGAGAGAAGAATGTGTAACTCTATATCTACTGTCCTGTAATTCTACACATCTGAGTGAGAGTGACTAACAAAATCAAATCAATCAAATCAAATCAAATCAAATTGTTATTTGCCACATGCGCCGAATACAACAGGTGCAGACATTACAGTGAAATGCTTACTTACAGCCCTTAACCATCAGTGCATTTATTTTTAAAAAAAGTAAAATAAAACAACAACAAAAAAAGTGTTGAGAAAAAAAGAGCAGAAGTAAAATAAAATAACAGTAGGGGAGGCTATATATACAGGGGGTACCGGTGCAGAGTCAATGTGCGGGGGGCACCGGCTAGTTGAGGTAGTTGAAGTAATATGTACATGTGGGTAGAGTTAAAGTGACTATGCATAAATAGTTAACAGAGTAGCAGCAGCGTAAAAAGATGGGGTGGTGGGACAGTGCAAATAGTCCGGGTAGCCATGATTAGCTGTTCAGGAGTCTTATGGCTTGGGGGTAGAAGCTGTTGAGAAGTCTTTTGGACCTAGACTTGGCACTCCGGGACCGCTTGCCGTGCGGTAGCAGAGAGAACAGTCTATGACTAGGGTGGCTGGAGTTTTGACAATTTTGAGGGCCTTCCTCTGACACCGCCTGGTATAGAGGTCCTGGATGGTAGGAAGCTTGGCCCCAGTGATGTACTGGGCCGTATGCACTACCCTCTGTAGTGCCTTGCGGTTGGAGGCCAAGCAGTTGCCATACCAGGCGGTGATGCAACCAGTCAGGATGCTCTCGATGGTGCAGCTGTAGAATTTTTTGAGGATCTGAGGACCCATGCCGAATCTTTTCAGTCTCCTGAGGGGGAATAGGTTTTGTCGTGCCCTCTTCACAACTGTCTTGGTGTGTTTGGACCATGATAGTTGGTTGGTGATGTGGACACCAAGGAACTTGAAGCTCTCAACCTGTTCCACTACAGCCCCGTCGATGAGAATGGGGGCGTGCTCAGTCTCTCTTTTTTTTCCTGTAGTCCACAATCATCTCCTTTGTCTTGGTCACGTTGAGGGAGAGGTTGTTATCCTGGCACCACACGGCCAGGTCTCTGACCTCCTCCCTATAGGCTGTCTCATCGTTGTCGGTGATCAGGCCTACCACTGTTGTGTCGTCGGCAAACTTAATGATGGTGTTGGAGTCGTGCCTGGCCATGCAGTCATGGGTGAACAGGAGGTACAGGAGGGGACTGAGCACGCACCACTGAGGGGCCCTTGTGTTGAGGATCAGTGTGGCAGATGTGTTGTTACCTACCCTTACCATCTGGAGGCGGCCTGTCAGGGAAGTCCAGGATCCAGTTGCAGAGGGAGGTGTTTAGTCCCAGGATCCTTAGCTTAGTGATGAGCTTTGAGGGCACTATGGTGTTGAATGCTGAGCTGCAGTCAATGAATAGCATTCTCACGTAGGTGTTCCTCTTGTCCAGGTGGGAAAGGGCAGTGTGTAGTGCAATAGAGATTGCATCATCTGTGGATCTGTTGGGGCGGTATGCAAATTGGAGTGGGTCTAGGGTTTCTGGGATAATGGTGTTGATGTGAGCCATGACCAGCCTTTCAAAGCACTTCAAGGCTACAGACGTCAGTGCTACGGGTCGGTAGTCATTTAGGCAGGTTATCTTAGTGTCCTTGGGCACAGGGACTGGTGGTCTGCTTGAAACATGTTGGTATTACAGACTCAGTCAGGGACATGTTGAAAATGTCAGTGAAGACACTTGCCAGTTGGTCAGCACATAATCGGAGTACATGTCCTGGTAATCCGTCTGGCCCCGCGGCCTTGTGAATGTTGACCTGCTTAAAAGTCTTATTCACATCGGGCTACGGAGAGCGTGATCACATAGTCATCCGGAACAGCTGGTGCTCTCATGCATGCTTCAGTGTTGCTTGCCTCGAATCGAGCATAGAAGTGGTTTAGCTCGTTCTGGTAGGCTTGTGTCACTGGGAAGCTCACGGCTGTGCTTCCCTTTGTAGTCTGTAATAGTTTTCAAGCCCTGCCACATCCGATGAGCGTCAGAGCCGGTGTAGTACGATTCAATCTTAGTCCTGTATTAACTCTTTGCCTGTTTGATGGTTCGTCGGAGGGCATAGCGGGATATCTTATAAGCGTCTGGGTTAGAGTCCCGCTCCTTGAAAGCGGCAGCTCTACCCTTTAGCTCAGTGCGGATGTTTCCTGTAATCCATGGCTTCTGGTTGGGGGTATGTACGCACGGTCACTATGGGGACGACATCATCGATGCACTTATTGATGAAGCCAGTGTCTGATGTGGTGTACTCCTCAATGCTATCTGAAGAATCCCGAACATGTTCCAGTCTGTGCTAGCAAAACAATCCTGTAGCTTAGCATCTGCGTCATCTGACCACTTTTCTATTAACCAAGTCACTGGTGCTTCCTGCTTTAGTTTTTGCTTATAAGCAGGAATCAGGAGGATAGAGTTATGGTCAGATTTGCCAAATGGAGGGCGAGGGAGAGCTTTGTATGCGTCTCTGTGTGTGGAGTAAAGGTGGTCTAGAGTTTTTTTTTCCTCTGGTTGCACGTTTAACATGCTGGTAGAAATTAGGTAGAACAGATTTAAATTTCCCTGTATTAAAGTCCCCGGCCACTAGGAGCGCTGCCTCTGGATGAGCGTTTTCCTGTTGACTTATGGCCTTATACAGCTCATTCAGTGCAATCTTAATGCCAGCATTGGTTTGTGGTGGTAAATAGACAGCTATGAAAAATATAGATGAAAACTCTCTTGGTAAATAGTGTGGTCTACAGCTTATCATAAGATACTCTACCTCAGGCGAGCAAAACCTCAAGACTTCCTTAGTATTTGATTTTGTGCACCAGCTGTTGTTTACAAATATACACAGACAGCCACCCCTTGTCTTACCGGAGTCAGCCGTTCTATCCTGCCGATGTAGCGTATAGCCCGCTAGCTGTATGTTATCCATGTCGTCGTTCAGCCACGACTCGGTGAAACATAAAGTATTACAGTTTTTAATGTCCCAGCAGTACATATTTGCTAACGACGTTATCTTGCACGCATGTCGATTTATCGAAGGGTTCGTCACAACTGGTTGCCGCTCCCTTTTCCAATGCTTGGGTCCTGCTTGGATGCCATGTTGATGACATTTATAACCTTGGTCTTATTTCTACTTGGTGCTATTTCTGGTTGTGTTCTTTGTGAATCTGTTCTGCCGCCCTGACGGTCCTCTGGGCTCTGAAACGCCACAGACCAGGAGAGACAATGAGAGGGAGAGAGACGGGACAAACCCAACGATGAAGGCTTTCAGGTCATAACATCCTCATCTCCATGGTGATAGATCGTCTCCCGTTGATCGTCATCATCCTCAGTAAAGACTTAGAAGTCAGGCAGTTTTTTCAGTCCGCTTACGTTTCCATCTGCCTCACTGTTGTCACAGGGATTGTTCAGCCCTCCCAGTGGCGGCTCCTGAAAAAATTCTCAGGGGGGGCAATTTTTCTGATGATTTAGGTGACCTACACACATTTTAAAAAAGATATGTCCAGCAACAACATGAAGACAGGGGCAGCATATAAGTCAATACCAGAAGCATTTATTGACTGATCTCAAAACTGTTGGCTTACCAGGGTTGGTGGAGCCCTCAGTTTCATCTTTGCCTCGCAAAGCTAACTCAAACACTCCGCAAAACTTCACACACTGGATTAGCCGGCTGAGGATGTGGCGGTTCTTGCTAATGTCGTAGTAAATATATTTGTTATAGTGAATATGGAATATGATATGTTGAGTAAAATGTTGTGCTAAGATCTATTTAGGTCAGGATCTGGTTATAAGTTCTTTCCTATCCAATAACAATGGACAAAAAGGGTCCTATCTTGTCAGCCTTGTCAGTTTCAGTTCTCCAGTAAACTTGTGATTATCAACACTAACCTCATCGTTGTGGCGGCGGACATAGCCTGTATCCCTCATCCAGTTGAGTGGGAATGTTCACTCTCCCCAAAGCAGACAATCTCAAACAGCTATCCATGTGGGTCTTTGACAGCTCATGTTTCTTAATCTTTCCTGAAAGATGGTGCATGTCCGTTACACACCAGTCGCTGTCCAAGCGGTGCTGTCTGCCGTGCCGCCTTCAGGGTGAAAGAGTAAGCAGGGGGTAGCAGAAGACTGCATTAGCTACATCGCAGCCTGCTAGCCAGGTTTTTCGTTCGTACCAATTTTTGGAAAATCCTCGGGTGTAGGACTTCCCCCTTTAGTATAAACCTGTTGAATTATTAAATTTGGTCTGGGAGGTCCTAATTGTTTCGTTGCCAATTTATCTTCATTTGTTCGCCGACAAAAAGGAACTTCTTTCAAAGACACAATCGAGTTGCACTGAAGCCTAGCCATTTTGATAGTAGTAGTGAATTGATTGACGCTGCTACCCGCTCTTTTCTTAGTTACGTTCATGGTTATGTTACGTATGACGAAACGTGAAGTGCAAGCCCTCAGAAACCCATAGAGATTGTATTGAAAGCTCTGATATTTGAAAAAAATAGATTTTACATGGGAGTCTATGACAGACTCTGGGCGATTTTCAACCTGACTGAAATCGCCCCAAAAAGGGGGGCATTTGAAGCACGACTTTAGCCTGATTGGACATTTAGTGGCACTGTGGCAGATCAGACGTCTAGATTACAACACTGATAACTACTGTTGCCGTGATATAATTGATTAGAAAAAAAATCCCTTCCTTTTCCCGTTTGGCAGTGCGTCGCCCATATCGCCCTATTGAACACACCGCCCCTGGCCCCTCCTCTACCTCCACAGGGCTGGGAAACTGTCCTGTATCAGCCCCTCCTCTACCTCCACAGGGCTGGGAAACTGTCCTGTACCAGCCCCTGCTCTACCTCCACAGGGCTGGGAAACTGTCCTGTACCAGCCCCCTCCTCTACCTAAACAGGGCAGGGAAACTGTCCTGTATCAGCCCCTCCTCTCTACCTCCACAGGGCTGGGAAACTGTCCTGTACCAGCCCTCCTCTACCTAAACAGGGCTGGGAAACTGTCCTGTACCAGCCCCTCCTCTACCTCCACAGGGCTGGGAAACTATAACTTGTTCCTTTAACAGCACAGAATGTCACCTTTAATTGGAGGGATTTTCAAACACATCTGTTTTACCATTTAGAAATGAAAGCACTTTATTTATCTGGTCCTCTCATTTGAATAAGTTTGTTTGTCATATTGTATTCACTTATACTGATTAAAGCAATCAAAATAGAATATTTTGTCTGGTACATTCACAGTCCCCCAACAACTGAGAAGAGATGAACACCTCTGTAGACAGCAACTCTACTCTCCTCTCCACCTTCACTGGACAACTTCTGGTAACTCTTTATAATAACATCCAATAATAAACCATTTATAAGATATTTCAATGTGTGAATAACTAGCTTACTAACAGTTATAAATGTGGGAGTAATGATTCATAAATAGTAAGCAAACTGTTTGTAAATGTCTTATAAATGCTTTACTAATGAATGTTATAATAAAGTGTTACCCTCCTTCCATTCCAGTCTGTCGAGGATCTACTGTTCACTGCTGCTGACTCTATCAACCTCATCCTGGGTCTCCCCACCAATGTCTACGTCCTGTGGCTGATAGTGACCGGAGCAGGAGGGACGATGGCTTCAGAGTTCTTCACTCTCAACCTGACCTTGTCTGAGATCCTCTCCGGCCTGTCCAATCTGATGTTTATACTTCATAATCACCTCCAAGAGAATGGTGCTTTATGGAGCGTTGGGACATTCTTAGCGGGTTTCAACCTCTTTGGTCGTCCTCTGTTCCAGTGCTGTATCTGTGTGGAGCGCTACCTGGCGGTGGTCCACCCTGTAACCTTCCTGAAGTACAAACCCCTGAGATACAGGGTGGGGTGTTGTGGTGTTGTCTGGCTGTTGGTTCTTGGTTCCTGCTTTGCGAATATGCTTGGTGATTACCAATCTGCATGGTGGGATTGCTACTTTCTGAGTTTAATCCTTGTTACGTTTTCAGTGATGTTGTTCAGCTGTCTGGCTGTTCTCAGAGCTCTGAAACGTCCCGGGCCGGGGGAAGGAGAGAGAGAGGGGAAAGGGATGAACAACATGAAGCTGAGGGCCTTCAGGATCATTTCAATGATCATGGTGTCCATGGTTGTGAATGTACCTCCCACTGGTTCTTCTCCTAGTCAGTTATCATTTTATAGAACTAGTGACGTTTTGGGGGGTGGTCCATTTGTTTCTCTATCACAGTCGTCTCAGGGTTTGTTCAGCCCCTCCTCTACCTCCCACAGGTCTGGGAAACTGCCCTGTATCAGGGACCATGAGGAAGACGCCCACTGGGTACAGACATCAGTTCAACGTCTAATTTACATTTACCTTTGATTGTCAACAAATTCAACATGAAATCAACAACAATTTGAACCATGTCATTGGATGTAGGCTAAAAGTTGAAACAAATTCCCGAAATTCCATTATGATGATTACTTTGTTTTGCAAATCCAATCAGTTTTCCACGTTGATTCAACGTCAACATATTGATTTTATTTGTTGAAGTTACATGGAAACAACATTGTTTCCAACCAGTTTGTGCCCAGTGGGGTGGCACTTGGCTTCAGATATACCCTTTCCACACTACTAAACCGACCCAATCCAAGCTGGACTGCACGGCCCGGTTACGCATTCACCACAGTTTCTGGGACTGTACTGGAAAGGAAAACATCTGAGCCAGAACATTATGGTACGGGTCAGCACGATAGTGTAAAAAGTGTATATCACTAAGTCCTAATTTCGACCAAGACAAGCGATTGAAGTAAACAACGAACCAATATGAATAGAATATGGGCGGAATAGAAGTTGTCTGGGGAATTACATTTGGGATTGAACAGCGAAATAGAAACAATCAATTTGAAAACATTTTTATCTAGATATTAAATGTTAACTTAAATCAATTGTAATATTACTTTCTGACTATGTTGCCATCTCCTAGCCGGTGTGAAATTTGAAAAAAATAGAAACCATTTAAAAATATAATCTACAATTGTTAAATGTTACGTAAAAAAAATAAGTTAAATTAATTGCAGTATTAGTTTCTGGCTGTTTTTCCTGACTGTTTTGCGCTCTCCAGCTGTGACACTTGAGAAATAGAAACCAGAGCTTTAAAAATATAATCTACAATTGTTCATTTTTAAATTAAATTAAGCTAAATTAGTTGTAATATCAATTGTAACAGTTTTTCTGAATGTTTTGCCATCTCTTAGACGTTGTGACACTTGAGAAATAATATTGTTAATTGATAAGATAAATAAAATAAAATAAATTTTAACATTAATGTCTGACTGTTTTGTCTGCATCTCTTTGCAATCTCTTGTTATTGCTATCCAATGACTGTAATATGTGGTAGACTATAGTGATGCAGTATCTTACGACCTTAGTAGAATGAGTTGACTGTCAGTCGCCCCTTCAGCTCGCCCGGTCATGTGGCATAAAATAAAGGGGACAGTTTGATGAAAACCATTTAAATAAAGGTTAAAATCCAGGTCATGTGACATGATTAACCAAAACACAGGGCTCTACTCATGAGGCATTAAAAGTCATATTCTTCTTGAATCAATGGCTATATGAACGGCTTTATATCATTAATTCCAAAAGTCATAAAATTGATGTACCAATCCCAGATTGAACCTTTAAGTTAACTTTATTGATTATTGTTCTTGATTATTGTTCTTGAAACTTAAACTGAATCAGTTAAAGCTCGTTGTGTGTATTTGATGGTTCGCACTAATCCTTGGATCCGCAGGAACCCCAACCTGACTTATGAGTCAGCAATACGCAATTGGCTTAATTATTTATTTACCTAGCTAACTACATAATAACACAGAATACATACAAACTTAATACATGAGAAAAGTTCCTAGCGGACTAACAACATAATGATTGCTTGGTTATCAAAATGGAGGGGTCAATAGAAGGAAGGAGAGAGGGACAAAGAGAGTCAAACTTATCGTACATACATTTGGAACCTACGCTCACGGTAATCACAATACTTAGCACCCCTAACCACCGCCCCATTCGGAGTAAGAAACCAAGAATGTATTTCCATGTTTGCCCTCGTCTATCTCTACCCGCTGGACCCAAGCCCTCTTGGAAAGAAGGTTTTGGCTGGGTCTTCGCGCAGCTCACTTGATAAGGCTCTGATTGTCCACCAGAGGTCACAATGTCCTTCTTCTTTGTAGAGCTTCTCTGGTAGTGAAGTGTTTGTTAGGTCAGATGCTTCAGATGCACCAATGGTCGTCAGAGATGGGATTCTCCTTGTGTCTTTAGTCAAAGTTCTAGACTACTTTACATGTCCAGCTGCAGACTGCCAATGCTTTTGGTCTAGTGAGTTTATCTTCTTCACTTCTGTAGAGATTCAAAGTTTTAACCATTTTGTAGCCATGTAGCCACGGCTCCATGCTTAGAGGTCTGAGGTAAATTTAGTTACCAAGGCTTTTTATCCTTGGGTATAAAAGGGGGCGTTCCATCACACCGACACAATGTCTGTGTCTCTTTTGGGCAAAAACAATTGTCTCATTTTATCTCATGTCTCACAAATCTCATTTATACAACATTTAGATGTAAAGCTGAAGTGAATTGAGTGTATGTAAACTTCTGACCCACTGGGAATGTGATGAAATAAATAAAAGCGAAATAAATCATTTTCTCTCTACTATTTTTCTGACATTTCACATTCTTAAAATAAAGTGGTGAGCCTAACTGACCTAAGACATGGAATTTTTACTAGGATTAAATGTCAGGAATTGTGTAAAACGGAGTTTAAATGTATTTGGCTAAGGTGTATGTAAACTTCCGACTTCAACTGTATATGACCTTATTTTAGGCACTAAACCATCTCCATATATACTTCCATTCATTTTTAAAACTGGTACTCAGGGTCCTTCAGATGAGTCTTGTGAGGCTTGTGGGCATCCAAAATGGAGAACACCATCGTGTTCCTGGGAGTCTCAGCTTTCAATAGAGTGGTCATAATAGTGCGTAGGTCAAACTGTTCCGACGGTACAGACGTTTTTGTGAGAAGACCGATTTTCGGGATGTCTCATGGTCTGACAAACACCGCTCTAGCCCTGCAGTTGCAGAAGGGCGATATCAGTGGATGTGGTTGATTGAGACGCGGCCCATGCAAAAGCATGTCTCTATCTTAAACTGATGATTTTGATAGGGATTCTTGTATTATGTTAATTAGATTCCCGTAGTTGCGTAACCATTGTAGGCCAAGGGTTAAACAAAAACTAGTGTCAAAATGGCTAGGAGATGGTAAAACAGTCCGAAAAAACAGTCAGAAGTTAATATTTACAATTGACTTAATTTAATTGAACGTAACAATTAACAATTGTAGATTTTGTATTTTAAGTTCTTGTTTCTATTTCTCAAGTGACCAGCTAGCAGACAGCAAAACAGCCCGAAATGTCATTAGAATTACAATTAATTTGACTTAATTAAACGTTACATTTAACAATTGTAAATTATTATTTTTATTTTTTTTATTATTTGTATTTATCAAGTGTCACACCAGCTAGCAGATAGCAAAACAGTCCGAAATGTCATTAGAATTACAATTAATTTAACATCATTTAACTTAACATTTAACAATTGTACATTTTTTTTATTATTTTTTAATGTATTTGTATTTCTCAAGTGTCGAGGTGAATTCCAGATGCCCCTTTAATTCCCACAACTTTTTATTCCACCCTTATTCTAATCTCATTGGTTCTGGGTTTGTTGTTACTTCAATCGCATGTCTTGGACATAATTAGAATTTAGTGATATGAAATTTTCACACTATCATGCCCGAATTCGAACGCTAATGTGCTGGCTCTGGCCATTTTCGCTTTCAGTACGTTCACAGCAACATATATCTGGCCATTGCCACCCTACTTGGCATTAAATTGGTTGAATAAATGTTGTTTCCATGTCATTTCAGTTGTCAATGTAAAGGAATTTCGGGGATGTTTGTCATTTTTTCACCCAACGTTTAACCTAAATCCAATGACATGGTTCATTTTGTTGATTTCAGTTGACAATCAAATGTAAATTAGACATTGAACGACGTCGGGGCCCAGTGGCACCTCTTCCTCAGGGCCCCCTGATACAGGGCAGTTTCCAGCCCTGTGGAGGTAGAGGAGGGGCTGAACAAACCCAGAGATGACTGCAATGGACAAACAAACTGACAATCTCAAAAGAACACTACAATTCTATAAAATGATAACTGACTAGGAGAAGAACCAGTGGGAGGTACACGACAATTGTAGACATCATGATAATCGAAACTGATCTTCGAAGGCCCTCAGCTTCATGTTATTAATTCCCTTCCCCCTCTCTCTCTCCATCCCCAGCTTGGGACGTTTCAGAGACAAGAGAACAGCCAGGCAGCAGAACAACTGAATGGAAAACCAGACTGAACAAGAATGTATGAACATGTTTGATAGTGTAGTGTCTTAGGGTCTATGATTGTGCTGACGTTAAAAAAGTGTGTTGAGGAAACTTGGCTCTGCTTCCGAAAACATCTGGAAAGCAGGAACCAAGTTCCTGGAAAAGAGGGTATGGTATGAAATGTAGAAAAAGCCAGGGATTGGTGTATTAAAATCCGCCATACTATGTCACATAGGATATATATGCCAGGTCTTGAACAAGGGAGAGAGGAATAGCAAATTACAGAATTGGCTCCGGCTGTTCTTCAGGGGATATCCTGCAGTGGTATCTCTGTAAATCTGTATCTGTAAATCTGACGCTGAAACTCTTTGTTACTAATAAACCTTTAGTAAACAAAGTACAGTGTCGGCGGACTTCTTATCATCACGGCATTATCAGCAAAGTTTGTCTTTTCACCACATTAACAATGCCATTAACTTGGAAAACCCAAGAACCACCATCCAAACCAAGCAAGAGCATCCCACCCTGTACCTCAGGGGGTTTGTACTTCAGAAGGTTACAGGGTGGACCCACAGCCAGGTAGCGCTCCACACAGATACAGCACTGGAACAGAGGACGACCTACAGCAATGAAACCTGACATAAACTCTACACCAACTCCGAGATTACCTTTAAAAAGGTAATAGTTCAGGTAAACTAAGACAGCAGACAGGCAGTAGACGATCTTGGACACAGTCAGGTTGAGAGTGAAGAACTCTGAAGCCATCGTCCTCCCGCTCCGGTCACTATCAGTCACAGGACGTAGACATTGGTGGGGAGACCAACAAGTAGGTTGATGGCACAGGAAATAGTATTAATTAACATGAGTTGTGTCCCAATTGTAGAGTTAACTGAAAGAACTGGAGGGAAATCACGAAAAATTTCCTATGGAAATATTCATCTCTTGGCAGAGTGGGGGCGTTGATTTGCAAGTTCCCGCACCTGTGGAATAAGGAGTGGTCTTCAGAGAGGTAAAACTGTTTCTCAGATAGTTCTTAGTTCAATGTTATTTGTTGCTATGTAGTAAAACCCCAAGAGGGTCAATACTATGGAACATTAGAAAAAGTATAACTTTTCTATGTCTCTAAAATGCGAATCAACCAATTAAAATCTTTGACGTAAGTTGCACATGATAAAACCTCTACATGTTAGCTGTTCCCATTACATAACCTGGCACATTTAGCCCTATACTAACCTGACCAGGTGGCAGTGATTAGGTCTGGTAACAAATTCTGCATCAGCCAATTACAAATGACCCAGTGGGATGTGATCGAACACTTTTCCATGAGAGGGTCCTTAACAGAAGTCAAACGGCACCATCTGCTAATGAAAGTTACTCAAACGCAAGCAACATTTTAACTGGAGGAATACAGTCGCTCACGGTTGTGAGCCTGACTACTGATCATTTTAGCTGTTTGTAGCAAGTTTGAATGCCAGGTGAGGTATTTTTTGTTTGAAATGTAGAATTACATTTCTTGTGTCAGGTGTTGGGAAGGGAAGTTCCCAGCCAACACATTGAAAATGAAGATTAAATAGCCTACATTTAATGAGAGGAGTTGCATCTTTCTTCAGATTTTGTAGACAATTAAGCTGCAAATAATCAAGTTTATTAAGCCTACATATATTGGCGGCATAGAAGGCCTACACGATTACAGTGGGGGAAAAAAAAGTATTTAGTCAGCCACCAATTGTGCAAGTTCTCCCACTTAAAAAGATGAGAGAGGCCTGTAATTTTCATCATAGGTACACGTCAACTATGACAGACAAATTGAGAAAAAAAATCAATAAAATCACATTGTAGGATTTTTTATGAATTTAGTGGAAAATGGTGGAAAATAAGTATTTGGTCACCTACAAATAAGCAAGATTTCTGGCTCTCACAGACCTGTAACTTCTTCTTTAAGAGGCTCCTCTGTCCTCCACTCGTTACCTGTATTAATGGCACCTGTTTGAACTTGTTATCAGTATAAAAGACACCTGTCCACAACCTCAAACAGTCACACTCCAAACTCCACTATGGCCAAGACCAAAGAGCTGTCAAAGGACACCAGAAACAAAATTGTAGACCTGCACCAGGCTGGGAAGACTGAATCTGCAATAGGTAAGCAGCTTGGTTTGAAGAAATCAACTGTGGAGCAATTATTAGGAAATGGAAGACATACAAGACCACTGATAATCTCCCTCGATCTGGGGCTCCACGTAAGATCTCACCCCCGTGGGGGTCAAAATGATCACAAGAACGGTGAGCAAAATCCCAGAACCACACGGGGGGACCTAGTGAATGACCTGCAGAGAGCTGGGACCAAGTAACAAAGCTACCATCAGTAACAAACTACGCCGGCGAGGACTCAAATCCTGCAGTGCCAGACGTGTCCCCTGCTTAAGCCAGTACATGTCCAGGCCCGTCTGAAGTTTGCTAGAGAGTGCATTTGGATGATCCAGAAGAGGATTGGGAGAATGTATATGGTAGGATGAAACCAAAATATAACTTTTTGGTAAAAACTCAACTAGTGTTTGGAGGACAAAGAAGGCTGAGTTGCATCCAAAGAACACCATTACCCTACTGTGAAGCATGTGGGGTGAAAACATCATGCTTTGGGGCTGTTTTTTCTGCAAAGGGACCAGGAGACTGATCGTGTAAAGGAAAGAATGAATGGGGCCATTGTATATGAGATTTTGAGTGAAAACCCTATACAAGGGCAGTTGAAGATGAAATGTGGGGGTTTAGCATGACAATGATCCCAAAACACCGCCCGAACGAAGGAGTGGTCGCGAAGAAGCATTTCATGGACCTGGAGTGGTAGCCAGCCTCCCAGATCTCAACCCCCATAGGAAATCTTTAGGAGTTGAAAGTCGTGTTGCCCAGCGACAGCCCCAAAACATATTAAGGAGATCTGAAGGAGGAATGGGCCAAAATACCAGCAACAGTGTGTGAAAACCTTGTGAAGACCTTACAGAAAACGTTTGACCTGTGTCATTGCCAATCAAAGGGTATATAACAAAGAATTGAGAAACTTTTTGTTATTGACCAAATATATTTTCACCACAATTTGCAAATAATTCATTAAAATTACAATGTGATTTTGGATTTTTTTTTCTCATTTTGTCTGTCATAGTTGACGGTACCTATGATGAAAATTACAGGCCTCTCTCATCTTTTTGAAGGGGGAGAATCTTGTACAATTGGTGGCTGACTAAATACTTTTTTTCCCGCACTGTATATGCATTATAAGAATCATCCGCTGATCACAGTTTCTTTTTACTTGAATAGCACGAGGACAGCAGGAAACATTCTTTCCTTTAACAAAAAGATGCGTAGGGGGCCTCTAACCCACGGTTACTGTACACTCAAAATTCACGGTTGATCACTTGAGTTGAGCATACAACACCTGGGAGACATGTTAATAGGGATTTTTTTGACAAGATAAAAGGCACTTTTATTTTTGTTTAATGTATGATGAATTTAATGTTTTATAGACCCTTATTTTTCCGTAAATGCACATTGAGGAAACAGCAAAAAAAAATGTGAAAAGGAATTTTTGTTAACTTTAGTAGCTAGTAGCTAGTCAAGGATGCACTTGGTCCCGGCTTGACAATTTTATGAAATGCCATTGGTTGGTGGATAGAAAGTCTAAGATCTTTAATAGGCTGATGCGTAATTTGTTACAGGAAGCAATCACCAGCCAGCTGGTCAGGTTAGCGAGGGGTTAAATGTTCCAGGTTATCTTATGGGAATAGCTATACATTTAGCTGTTGTATCACGGGCAACTACGTCAACAATTTTAATTGGCAAAATCGCGTTTGGAGAATAATAGAAAAAGTATAAACTTAGACCCTGATTATTAGTTCAATGCTATTTGTTGTGAGGGAGTGAAACCCTAGGTGGTCCCCAGATCTGTTTGTGCATATGTAACTCATTATATGTATTTTTAAACATGGTGATGTTCAAAAGACATTAGCCACAATTTCCATGGAATTACATGGAATCCCTGAACCAAATTTTTTTTGTGTTGACATAAAATGCAATAATCTTCAGGTGTCTAGAACAAATTAAAGATCAAATGAACACGCTGTGCAAAGATTTGTTTATTTATGCCAACATTTAAGTCTGAAGTTAGTGAGGCAGAAACGTTGGTGCAAAATGAACAGGTGATATTTAGCCAGTGCAGAGTGGTTTAAGGAGTTTACTCTCTAAGTGTTATCCTACAGAAAGGTAAAATAGTCAAACCTGTTAAGAACTGAATATATTCAATGTTAAGAATCTGAATATAAACATTGTACCTGTAATCCCAATTAAAAAGGAACAAACAAAAAAACTTGGTCACAAGTCAAACTTTTATTGCTAGATCCTCTTCAGTGTTCTGAGTAGGCTACTGTGTGTTCTCAGACAACCCTGGTTCTTCAGTGGGTTAAAGCTCTGCCTCTGACTCAGCTCTTCACACAGAAGTGTGTTTCCTCCATTACCTTTTCTGATGGACAACGCAACGCAAATCTAGGGTCTTCCCCAACGCATAACCTCATTGGATAGGATTGAGTTGGTGGTTTTAACCATAATTTTGTCTGGTTTGAATGTGCTTAAAGTCCCCCTACCCGGACAGTGTGTGCTAATGTATGGAGAAATTATTGGACTTCTGCTGAAATTTTTTTAATTAGTGGCTTTAATCCTCTGCCATATCAAGAGTTACCTATCTAACAGAACACAGAGGGTGTTCCTTAATGGAAGCCCTCTCTAACATAAACAAGGTAGAGTTTGGCCAAGTATGTTGGCCCTACTTTTTTATATTTTTGCAAATGACCTACCACTAGCATTGAGGGAAAGCCTGTGTGTCCATGTATGCAAGTAATAAGCTGAGTCCTAAATATTACAAAAAACTAAAAGCAATGTATTTGGGACAAATGATTCTGCTAGAACCCTAAACATCATCTAAATCTTATAATAATGATGTGGCAATTGGTAATGTGGAAACGATAACGTTATTAACCTTGTTGGACCCCCAGGAAGAATGAGGATTCTAATAAATATAAATTACAGTATATTTTAAGACATGTAATCTCAAAAAAAGAGGTAACTGCAACAAAATAAAGGGATCCCCCCTGGTTTTTCAAGCGTCTCCTTTATTATGGCAGTTAAGGTATGTCTACAGATGGGGAAGGCCATTGAGTCAAATATAATTGTTGTTTGTGGCTCATTGACACGGATTCAGCCGAGCTGCTCCCCCTCCTTGCCTCGGGCAGGCTTGCGACCCCCCGGAGTACTAGCTACTACCGATCGATGTTTCGGTGTTTGTTTGGTTTAGTTTTATTGTTTACACCCGCTTCCCATTATGTTGGATTGTGTTCCCTTTAATGGCCCGGTGTCTCATTGTGTATTGTTGCTGAATTGGTTTGGTTTTTTGCGGCAGTTGCCTTGTGTGCGGGTTTGTTATTTTCCTCGCTGTTGAGGTTGCCAGTGTATTTATTTTTGTTGCACTGAATCTAGTAAAAGTTGCCAGTAGCGGTGTTGCTTTGATTCGCTAATAATTAACAGCATAGACATATAATCATAGAAGGGGTTTGTAACCTCTTACCCTGTCAATTTGACTGATAAACTCATGGGTACTCTAGCAATGGATACCAGTCCTGACTTGAATGTGAAACTGCCATCTATGGATTACATTTTATGGTTGGTTACAGCTGTCGGTTTGCCTTTGCAGATTGCAAAATAAATCATGGGAAAAAGTACAGTTTTGGAAAGCAAATGCCCACCGCTGAAAAGAGAATACTTTTTTAGTTTAGTGACATGATATTCAATTTACAGTTTTTTCTAATCGACTGTGCAGCTAGAATTTGCATTTGCGTCTCAACCATAAAATGTTAATCAATACAGGGATTTAATATTTTAAGTAGTTTTTAATGGGTGTATGCTTATTTTGGAACTGGAAGAAGTAATTGCAAAGGGGATTGGGTTATTAGACAACAGACCAGGAAATATTTTCGACATGGAATCACCACAGAAACTTTATGCAGTCGCCAGTGAAAGTATAAATTTCTTGTAATGTTCATTGCATTGAAATAAATAAAAAAGGGAATAATTATATTAAACCTATCCACATTTAAAAAGTGAAAGAATAATTATGTAAACTTTTCAAATTAAAAATAACAAGATGTTTGATTGCGTAAGTTTCACACCCCAGAGTTAATACTTGGTAGAAGCACCTTTGGAGCATTACAGTAATAATTTTGAAAAAGATCCTAACAACTCTGCACAAGTCTTAGGGCAACATTTATCCACTGGTTTTATAAAAATTGATCAAGCCTACTAAATCTGGTTGGGAATCATGGAGACTGGACCACTCAAGAACACTCACCCCTCTCTTGGAAAGCCATCTCTGATGTTGACCTTTGGGCTTTAAAAATATAGTACTTCTGCTGAAAAATAAAACTATATCCCAGGGTTTTCAAAAGATTGAGGTGGGTTTTTACAATGGGTTGAAGTAACTGCAATGTTTGTGATTTTGTGGTTTAAGGCCCTCCAACCCTATTTTTGGTTGAAATCAGAATCAATTTTCCAAGACTGTTTTGATCATGTGGATTGGAATATGTTGGGTTGCCTCTAGGGAGAAATGAATTAATATGCGATTAGTAGGTTTATAAATATTGTATAGAGGATGGGATAATATTGACTTTAAAACTTAAGCTGAATAAAAACCTTGGATTGATGGCAGCCTTGTAGGGAAACTCAAGGAGAGAGAGATGCTGCGGAGTAAACACGCAAGGTGGATCGGGGAGAGTAGTATGGCTCAAACAGTACAATTACGACTCACGAGATGATAAAATGACGAAACACAAGTACAGGGACAAAGTGTAGGAGCACTTCACGGGTGGACACGAGGTGTATGTGGGGGGATATGGATTACAAAAAGAAAGCCAGTGACATCAATCACTGGCACTTAACGGATGAGCTTCAAACACCTTTTTTCCCCTGTTTCCAAACACAACGATGACTTGAACTGCCCAGGAGAGCCCTAGAGGAAACGAGAGCTAGTGGGTCTACAGAAGATGTATGTAAGTATTGAACACGTAATTTCTCGCAAGGCTGGCGGGCCCATAGCCGCGCCCGAGGACCAGCTGGCTGTTGTGTTTTCTAACATTTTTATCTCTCTCTCTAGCTCAGGCCAGCTACCCCCCACCTGCTTCAAGATGTACTATCATCCCCATGCCCAGGAAAGGGAAAATAATTTAATGAATGATACGTCCGTGAACACTCACCTCCGTCATCATGAAGTGCTTCGAGAGCTAGTCAAAGACCTTATGTCCTCCCTAACACATTCAAGTCTCTCAATTAATCTACCGCCCTGACAGATCCACAGACTGAGACAATCGCCATTGCACTCGCACACCTGCCTTTACCCACCTGGACAAAAGGGAATGCATATGTTAGGATGCTGTTGATCGATTATAAAGCCTGGCTTCAATACAATTATGTTTACCACAAAGCTCACGGCTTGGGACTGAACTCCTCCCCTATGCAACTGGGTCCTGGACTTCCTGGACGGACCGCGCCCCAGGTGGTGAAGGTAGGGAACGATACCTGCCGACACTGATTCTCAACATGAGGGCCCCACAAGGGATGCAAAGGTCCTACACAGTTCAACTCCATCATCAAGTTCTCTGACGACACGACAGTAGTAGGCCTGGTTACTAACAGCGACGCCAGACGGCCTACAGGGAGGAGGTAGGCTTCTGGACGGCGTGCATGCCAGGTAAACAAACCCTCCCTGAAGCGAATTAACCAGAAATTCGGCCCTGTCCCAGAGGGCTTCTCACAGTGTTTGCATATGGGGGGGATACAGCCTGGTACGGCAACTCCACCGCCGCGGCCCGCAAGGGGGCGCCACAGAGGGTGGTGGGTTAGCCTTCCGCCGGGACACTTAAGCAACACCAGGTGTCGAGGAAGGCAAGAAAGATCAATAGGGATCAGTCACACCCGGAAGTCACGGGCCTGTTCTCCCCTGCTTCCATAAGACACAGGCAAGTGTATAGGAATAGCAAATCCTGTCAGACTGGCCAATAGCTTCTACCCCCAGACCATCAGACTGCTGAATAGCCACCATTAGTCAGGGCTACCTGATCCCCTTGTCCCCTCCTCCAGCCCGACTTCAAACAGCCCCCGCTGCTCCCCCTGCTGGACATGTTTATTGTTGTATTGTTTTATTTAACTTTTATCCTGCATTGCTGGAGCTCTGAGCTACTGGATCTCACTGTGTCTTGTAATTAATTGCAAACTATATATTAAATCTCAATCAATCTAATCACCCAGTGGGGGGTTTTTGGGATTGAATTGAACTTTATTCAGTGTGCGGAAGGTATCATACACCCGCAAACCTTGTTACCCACCTGCATAGGCTAAGTCTGAATACCAAGTAGTGAGTAGTTGTTAAATCAAAACGGGTAAAAAAGACATACATTTCCTAAGTCTGATTGGGCCTGTAGCACACTGATCCTATAGATTTCTCCATGATGTAACACACAGCGTGAAGGTAGGGCCGAGCTTTAGGGCAGATTCAAACCAGACAAAACGATGCAGAAAAACGGACCACTCAATGCTATCCAATGAGAGCAAGTTGTGTAATGTAATTTTACGTTATGTGTGGACCCCAGTAAGACACATGTCGCCATCAGCTTCAAGCAATGGGATCCTAATAAATCAAACGACCAGAACAAGGCAGGGCGTGTTTTACTTTTCAACACAGCTACAGGTAATCAACTAATTGAAAACGCTGAAT
The DNA here is from genome assembly GCF_020615455.1 of Coregonus clupeaformis. NCBI lineage: Eukaryota > Metazoa > Chordata > Actinopteri > Salmoniformes > Salmonidae > Coregonus > Coregonus clupeaformis. The sequence goes on from NW_025537331.1 coordinate 36,830, forward strand.
AATGTTTATCCTGCCTCTTCTCATCACCCC